>NC_079211.1:139453460-139610126 GCF_029633865.1 Lampris incognitus | reverse complement strand
TTAAATCTACAGCAACAGAGCTTGGTGAGTACCAGCATGGATGAGTCATCACACACACACACACACACACACACACACACACACACACACACACACACACACTTAAGATGATCACAAACACATACACACTCTCATTTCACGTTCTTATGTCTCATAACTCAACTGTTTCAAAGTGCGAAGGTCAGTTTAGTCATTCTGAATTTCATAAGCACCCTGACTTGATTAATTCGAACCATCTGAGCATCACTCGTACAAAAACAACTTTGTTTCTTATGTAACCGTTTAAACACAATACAATGTTTCCACCTCACAAGCACTGTGCTGAGGCAGTATGGCATCGCCTGCCATTAGCTTTACATCTTATAGTCAAACACGGAAACACACACACAACACACACACACACACACATGCCGATGCAAAGCTGTAGAAGCATCTGAAGTGGTCATGGCATGTGGGCACACAGGCACACAGAGGCAATGAAGTGAGTCAAGAGGGAGAGCAGAACCTCGAGGCAAAGTGCCAAGAAAAGAATGAACAGAGGGCAGCAGGCAGGTAGAGAGAGAGAGGAGAGAGAGAGAGAGAGAGAGAGAGAGAGAGAGAGAGAGAGAGAGAGAGAGAGAGAGAGAGAGAGAGAGAGGGATTCCTTGAGAAAATAGAGTGAAAGAGTGGGAGCACTACAGTTAAAAGAGAAATGGATGCCACAAGAGACGAGGCGGAAGAGGAGGAGGAGGGAGTGCTGGATGTCCAGAGTGAAGGAGAGAGTGGAGGGAGTTGAGTAGAGAGGGAACAAGAATACACTGTAAAGAGAGAGGTGGGTGGGGGTGGGGGAAGTGGGGTAGAGAAAGAGTGTCTTCATGAGGAATGTGACAGTGTTCACTTCACAGGAGATGGGGACGGACTGATCGCACCGTGTACTGGGAGGCGAAGAGAGGATGGGAGGGGGAAGAAATAAAGCACCAACAGAACCAGACAACTCTGCCTCTGTGTGTGTGAAGACCTCGCCGAACAAGCGGCGCTGGCTTGCATCTTAGTAGCTGTAGTTTATGCCACAGTGATCCAGAGAGCCTTGGGGAAGGTAGCTTGAGCAGCGGAGGCGGTGGCTGCAGGGGCGGCTGGACAACAGCGGAGGTAGGTAAGCCACCCTCGGCTACACTGGACAGGATGCAGTCTTGAGTGGATGTGATGGGGAACAAGTGATTCTGAGACTTAGTCAGGGCTTCCAGCCTTCCACTTTAAAGAGCCGAAATTGAACAGGAAGAGAGCTTTGCTGGCTCTGGCAGTTTCACACACACACAAAAAAAAAAAAGTGGGGTTACTTGATTTGGCTTTGAGCGAGTTTGTTCGGCAAGTTTAGCTAGTAACTGCATGTCTGTATAAGAAGTATGCATTGCTTTTCCTTCTCGGTTTATGGGTAAAAAGTCAAAAGGTGTGGTGGGTACATCTTTGCATGGTATGGTTTCTGCTTTATTCTCTGGGTTTTTGCTGAAATGTGGAATTATACAAATAACGCCATCTGCGACTGCTTTTAAACTTTCCCCAAACTCTGCCAATCACAGACGTTGCCAGTTGGTAACAAGATAAACACGGTGAAATAAAAAAAAAGGCAGCAGCATTGACCTATATTTAAATGTTACACTCAGCATGGTAATTTCGCAGCATAATCAGCACTGAAACACAGATGTTCATTATAGGTGCATATGGCATCAAGTGTTTCAGAGTGTTATCAAGTTTGCAGATGTCTCTGCCTCGTTTTTCTGCAAAGCGCACGAGCCGCTCGAACTCGTATTACGTTCTGCTGTATTATTATGGACACAAACATATGGAGGAGGCTTGCAAGGGGGAACGGTTAGCCCTTTTGTGTTTTCTGTGTAGGGGTAAAGCATGTGTCGAAACCTGTAGGGGACATGAGTAACAGTGATAATGACACGATGAGACACTGAGTAGGCAAATATATGACACCTGCTCAGGCACGTTTAGGCTTTTAGTCTACGGTGGCGTACTGTAGTCAATACCACACAGGGGGAGTATAGAAAGGACAGGAGTGGGTGTGGAGGATGAGATTAACAGAAAACAGGTTCCTCATTCTCATGGCAGAGAGCTGGACTCTGTCACAGTCCTGGATATGCAAGACTGCCGTATGTAGCGTCTTTATTCTATCCCAAGATGCATTGCGTTTTCCTGTGTATTATTTCTGCAATGTGCGACAAACCATTAGGTCTGTCATGACCTGCTAAATATGATGCCTCTCAAAATAACTGTCCCACTTACCCAAGTACATGCCCTCTTAATGAAGGCTCCATGTCAATTGGGTACAATCTCTCACTAAATGGTGGCGTGGTGGTGCAGTGGTTTGCACGGTTGCCTCACAGCAAGAAGGTCCTGGGTTCGAGCCCCAGGGTAGCCCAACCTTGGGGGTCGTCTCTTCGCGGTGGGGGGTCGTCCTCTGTGTGGAGTTTGCATGTTCTCCCTGTGTCTGCGTGGGTTTCCTCCGGTGCTCCGGTTTCCTCCCATGTCCAAAGACATGTGGGCCAGGTGAATCGGCCGTACTAAATTGTCCCTAGGTGTGAATGTGTGTGTGTGTGCCGGCCCTGTGACGGCCTGGCGGCCTGTCCAGGGTGTCTCCCCCCCTGCCACCCAATGACTGCTGGGATAGGCTCCAGCCTCCCCGCAACCCTGAGCGCAGGATAAGCAGTTTGGATAATGGATGGACGGATGGATCTCAGTACTGGGCAAACCTTTGAAACAACTCATCAGGAGGTCAGCATGTTCCCCAACCCTCCAATGGTAACATCCATGCACTCATCACGAAACAAACCACACTAGTAATTCCACTGTAAAAAAAGAAAAGAAAAAAAAAGGTTGGACAACTAGGTGTGCTGACTTGATATATATGCAGGACGGCTGTGACTTTTCCTAGTAATGGTACCTTAAAGTCCCATTTGAAGGAGAAATGAAGAATCTACTTACAAAAAGTGATTCCGCATGCCAGAGTCAGGGTCTACACACAGATATCAACTGTAGCACATACTTCTGTTATCAGCATGATTTATTGTACACTCCTGTAAGTGAGCTCATCTTATCTTCTCTCCCGAAAACTGCAGGCCCACACATAAACAGACAGACACACACACACACACACACACACACACACACACTCTCCCCAAAACACATGAGCATACTCACATAGGTACCACAGATTAGGGTGGTTTTGCTCAGGAATGTCTGGTTTATCGCTAAGTCGTCAGCTAGCTGGGTCAATGGGCCCTCATGAAAGGGAAGACCCGTTTCTTTTATAAATAGCCTGCCATACAGTTACATACCTGCACAATCTCGCTTTGCGTGATCCAGCCTGGCCGCGGCGTGGCTCACGCGCCGCAACTGTTCCATGCATAGCGTGCTGCGATAGCACATCAGCCACAATAAATCCCTCATTCTCCTGACAAAGGGACGTACTTACTTTGCCGTCACTCGATGTTTCTGATTAAGCATATCCCAACCGAACTCATCATGCAATGATTTATTGACGCCAATAAACGCCCAAAAAATGATTCGGTCTGAATTGCAATTTCATGCAATTTAATGGACTCTTATTCACCTCCAGCCCCCTCGACTTACATCATAGCCGGGTAGGTTGATAGATATTATATGAAATATAGAACATCAAAAACTGCTGGAAAATTGCTGAAATGAACTGAAGTGCTTATTGTGAAGCGCTATCACTGCATCGTTAACATTTCATGAGAAGTGCAATTAAGATTTAGCGGACAAGCGTCCCATCTTGCATCTCAAGTATATAATTTCATGATGTTTATGGGACTTTTTTATATCCTGCATAAAATCTACTGCCTGATTAAAGAAGTGACATGCAACAGAGGAGATTACCATTTGGGGGGTAATGGAAAGGCAATAATGTGGAACCTATAAAATATACTACACCTGCTTGTTACTCTACACCTTCGCTTTTCTATTTTACATCCGAGTACACGCTCTGGGGAAAAAAAAAGAAAAAAAGAAGTGCACGACCGCTGGAGTCTGATATTTAGAGCAAGTCGGGGGGATAAAAGCCTTGGATAAATATTTCATGATTATGGAGCCGGCTAGTGACTCGTGTTATTTAACAGGAGATGAGCACAACTCTTAAAACCCTTTTCTTTCTTTCTTTTTTATTTTTTTTTATTTTGGATAGGGCTCAGGGCGTTTCATAAGTTGGGAACGCTTTTAGAAGAGAGTGCAGCATTATATTGGAGGACAATAATCTTGAATTGACGGATTCAGCTCAATAACGTAGTATAATAAGCAGATTCAAGCATTTAACTTAAGACTCCACACATTCATGGGCATCACTATGAGTCCTCATTACAGTGCTAAGGGATTCCATTTAGACTCCATTAAAAATACATCTCCCTCTGTGCCCCGGTTGCCAAGGTTATGCAAATGCCACTTCTACTGGAATAGGGGGCTCGGATTGCCGTGGAAATCCCAATGAGCGGCGTGGACATCTTCCTTATCTGTTAAAAGCAAGGAGGTTTATTGTTTTCCTGACCTAATGTCTCATTTACATGCACAGAATGACTCTGAGTACATTCTCGTTTTAATAGAGGTCCCTGCACCACGGTGGGCCGGCCCCCTTATCAAAGACATGTCCATGCAAGTTGCCACAAAAAAGGCACTGACGCTGAATTAATTGAGCGTTATCGTGTTCCCCCGACGTGACCGCCCCTCTGCCTCCCCCCCCCCCCCGCTCAGCCATAGCCTTCCATTTTCCAGGCTTTGAATGGGCCGTTGATTGGTTATTGATTGGACATATCAACACCCCGTCGATGAACAAATAACGCAGAATATGAAAGTTGGAGGATGAATCCGGGTGTCTCTGCATTTTGTCTGTCTGCCCTTCCCCTCTCTCTCTCTCTCTCTCTCTCTCTCTCTCTCTCTCTCTCGCTCTCTCTCTCCTCTCTCTCTCTCTCTCTCTCCTCTCTCTCTCTCTCTCTCTCTCTCTCTCTCTCTCTCTCTCTCTCTCTCTCTCTCTCTCTCTCTCTCTCTCTCTCTCTCCACCCCCCCCCCCCCCTCTCTCTCTCTGTGTGCCTGGTGTTCCATCTCCTAACCCTGGGAGGTAATGAGTGTCTGGTATCTGCTCTTCAGCACGGACGGCCTATTCATGCTCAATCTCCTCCACAATGCACTAAATGGATTACCCAATTAGCTGCTATTGGACGCCCCGTTGTGTGTGTGCGGCGCGTGCATGTGTGTGTGTGTCCGTGCACGTGTGGTGTTTGTCCGTGCATGTGTGTTTCTGTTCCTGCCCGTCCGCGTGTGCCCGTTGAGTAGATAGATGTGCTAGCAGTGAAAGTCAAAGATAGATGGTTGTCTCTGCCCCACACTTCATTCCCGGTTGATGCAGTTCAGAGGCAGAATGGCATATTACTCATACTCCCAACGTGGCGACAGCGAGTGAGACCGCTTTGGTAGGAGGTCGCGAACGCGATCTCTTGACAGGGCCACGGAGGACGAGGGAGGAAAGGAGCTTTCCTTTTCAATAATTCACCGTACCTCCGAAGATGTACTTTGGGCTGTCATGTACTGGATGTTTTTGTTCCACATTTTCTCCTCTCTCAGCTCTGCCGCCAAGTCCCAGTTTGGAAGTGAATGTGTCATGCCTTGGCATGATGGGAAATATCGGGGGGCAGAAAGCGATTCGTAATCTGTACATCAGTAACTTCAGGAGGAGCGGAGATTGATTCCGGTTATCTAACACGCTGCCTGACTGTGGGCTCAATATATTCAGCAATCTTCATTGAAAGAACCCGACAGTCTGCTATGGTGTGATTTAGGTATCTCCTCGTGGATTAATAATGCAGTCCAGTTGTTATTTTACTGTCTGAATACAGACTATTGTTAATAAGGCCTCTCACGGGCATCCGGCCGCGTGGCGGTCTATTCCGTTGCCTACCAACACGGTGATCGCTAGTTCGAATCCCTGTATTACCCCCGGCTTGGTCGGGCGCCCCTACAGACACAATTGGCTGTGTCTGCGGGTGGGAAGCCGGATGTGGGTATGTGTCCTGGTCACTGCACTAGCGCCTCCTCTTCAAGGGGGAGGGGGAACTGGGGGGAATAGCGTGATCCTCCCATGCGCTACGCCCCCCCCCCCGTGAAACTTATCACTGTCAGGTGAAAAGAAGCGGCTGGCGACTCCACATGTATTGGAGGAGGCATGTGGTAGTCTGCAGCCCTCCCCGGATCGGCAGAGGGGTGGGGCAGAGATCGGGACAGCTTGGAAGAGTGGGGTAAGTGGCCGGATATAATTGGGAGAAAAGGGGGGGGGGGGCCTGGTCAACATGAAGAAAGTTGACTGAATTTCTCTTACCATCACAACTAAATACACACTATGTGTGTGTGTATGTATATATATATATATATATATATATATATATATATATGTGTGTGTGTGTGATTTGTTGAGCACTGCTTCCGGAAGAACAAAACGCTATATATATTTTTTTTAATTTTTTTTTTAAACAAAACTAAAGTTGAAACACATTTCATGGCACTAACTTGTAAAATGTTTAGCTATGAAATTCTGTAAGTCAAACAAAGATTGAACAGCAAACGGCCTTACAATAAACCATCATTGTGAACAAGGAGAGTTAAAGTGCAACACGATTTTTAAGCAGATGGCTTTGAAACAATAAACAGAAATGTGCACTATTGTTGAACAGTATCTGATGTAAGGCTGACCCAAAAAAAAATATGCACAACAATGTAAAGGGATTAATTGAACAACGGCCTGAGAAATTACCATTGACACAGTTTCAGTCACTGTGAGGCCATCTGGCACGGTGGCGCTGTTGACATGGAGGTACGGCGGGAACAACACCGGGTTTCATGCTCCTGATGCGGCAGGTATAAATCTTGTTGTTTTGGTTTATTGCATACTGCTGCCTTCCACTAACTGTGGCAATGGATTGGCTATGGTCTGTGTGTCTGTTTGTGTGTATTGTGTGCGTAGGAGTTGGTACATTGGTTGGGAGGGGGGCGTCAGCTGGTGCTCTGCAGAGCAAGGCTTTGTGTCGGGGCAGGTCAGCTGGGGCTCGAGAGCAAAGGCAACCCCCAAGCTCACACACATACAGAGAGCGAGCGAGCGAGCGCGCGCACGTACCCACACACACACACATGCACGCACACACTGTTGTGCAGACACTGCAAAACATGGATAACGATCAGATAGAGGTGCTTCTGCATGCACACCCACACGTCCCCACACACACACAGAGCATGCATGCATGCACACCACACAAACACACACATGCATGCACACAAACACAGAAGACACATGCACACACACACTCGCTTTCTGACACACACACCATCTGATCCCCCCACCCCACCCCACCCACCCATTTTACCACTCACAAGCCCTATCCCTACCGATCCGCCGAGCATTAAATCACGCCATCCACTCAGAGGCCTTGCGGTCGGATCATTTTCACTGCACATTAAAAAAATTTCGAATGATAAAGTAATAAAAGATTTTCAATTTACTCCCGTATTCATGTGAATTGCCAGTGAAATAGACAAATTCTTTCGAGTGAGTGGACGGGCACATAAAGTAAAGCAGGCGGATCATTGTTCAGACAGGCAGGCTGGGACTTGAATGGGCCTAATCGGGTAACAATGACGGTCTACTGAAAAGGATGTAGGGAGCGATGCGGCTGAAAAAGATCTTCCAGTGGAGATACCAAAACAGCTCAGTCAAAGTTAGCCGGTGACTGCACAGCGAGCAAAGATAACTCTTTTAAAGCACCTCGCGCTAAAACGTTTTCGGCTTTCAAACGATAGCGCGCAGTCTGTAGTGCAAATCCCTGCACAGACCCGATTAAGGTAGACCACCAAACGCGTTGACTTTTCACAGAATCCTGTTTGTTCCTGTTCTGCATCATATTTTGTCTTTATTGAATATTGCCAATGCAATCAATTGATCAGCGGGGGTCAGCTGGTGAATGCTGAGCACAGTATTCCTCTTATGGAGTTTACATCCTGCTCAGAAGAAGTCTTTATGTCAGATTACAAGAAGGAACGATGTGTTGCCCCCCCCCCCCCCGAGAACGTTTAAGAAAGAACTAAAGGCACGTCATTTCTTTTTTTCTGTGTGGAACAAAGTACCTCATACTCTTTTCATGTCTTGCTGTACGATTGCATTTCATCCCCAAGCTTTTTTGTCAACAGCGTGTATTCCCCGGGATGCAGGGGGCTCTGCCGCTTAGGCCTCCGCTGCAACAAAGACAACAGAGTGAAAGTGTAAACGCCGTGTGTGTGTGTGCGCGTGTATGAGTGTGTGTGTGTGTGTGTGTGTGTGTGTGTGTGTGTGTGTGTGTGTGTGTGTGTGAATGTACGTGTGTGAAGGCACAAATGGCAAACGGGCAGCACGGCAGTAAATCATAAAAGAAATCAAAAGTTCTCCAGGCCTCTTACTGTGAGGAGTAGCCATTTATTTAACACTCAAACATGGTCCCGGCCTGTTCGGGAAGAATGCATCAACTGGCAGACAAGAGTGCGCACAAAGAGCGGCACACTTCAACAGACAAAGAGAGAAAAGGGAGAGGGCAACTGCCTGCCTGCCTGCCCCCCCTCCAGCCGAAGGGTTGTTTGTTCAGAGTGGGTGCAGGGCACGGAGCACAGAGCAATGAGACGGACAGAGGGAGGGATTGATGGACGGAGGGAGGGAGGGAGGGATGAATGGTTATAACACGGTTAGTCGATAGAGGAACGAGGGGTGGGGGGGTGGGAGGTTGTGTGTGTGTGTGTGTGATAGTGGGGAGAACAGAGGGAGTACATGGGGGGGTGTAAAGGATCCTTTGTGAGTGGTAGAAGTTAATCACTTGAGCGGCACACGCCGGTCTAGTTGTTCACTGGCTCCCCTGGGGGGGGCCCCCACCCTAGAACACCTCCCTAATGCACACACACACACACACACACACACACACACATATATCTGAATTTACATGTCAGTTATAATGCAAAGCTGGGTTCCCGCTGAATAGAGAAGCTGGAAGACCCACCCCCCCATCCATATAACATTGAGCAGACCCTTCTGGCTGGTGTGACAGTGTCAGGATTTCCTTTTTACTTGCTGTTCGTTGGCTTGCGGCTGTTCGGGGGAAACACAATCTCAGACACGCAGAGACCCTAGAGATGGATGGTTAGTTTGACCAGGCAGTAAGTAAAAAATCTATTGTTTTTTTTTTTTTATCACTACAGCCTCACACTGGGGGAGAGTATCCGGGCGCGGGAGTGAAGTGGAGGTTTAGACTCCCGAGGCAAACGTGCACGCGGGCTGGGAGGGAAGCAGTCGGGGGATTGTTTACACACGTGGTGCTGCTATACTTTGTATTTATACGGCGCTAATTTGAGCATGTCATGTGCTATTATTCAACGTTTTCAGCAGCTGCTCGAGGTGCAGATTGTATTCTATGTTTCATCCCTCCATAAAAGCTTTGTTATGGTTTGATATTTTGTCAAGACGGCGCTGGACCACTTCCAGGTAGCTGTCTGCACACTGCCTTTCAAGATTATACAGCTTCTTGCAAAATAAGATTAGTTGTTATTCACCTTGCCCTGATCACAAATTCACCATAAATAGATAAACATTCGCATGTGCCATCTATCTTTTTATTCCATTCTGAATGGCTGGCATAGAGCCACCGCCCAAACTTTCCCTTGATTCCCAGTTTTACGTGTGTGTCTCTTTCTTTTGCATGTACGGTCAGTCTCCATAAGTCCCTATTAGTCCTTGTAGCTCTCGTTATGATTCTGGTCACGGAACATCCATTGTATTCATGTTTTATTCCTTTAATTCTACTTTCCCCGGGTGGTGAAAAGCAAAAGTCCCCTTCAACACCCCCGTCATCATTCAACACCTACCGCCTCGTGCACGCTATTCAAACTTCCCTGAACAATGAAACTGACAGTTGAGTGTGTCCTCCAAATACGACCGTGCAAACAATTATTAACTATGGCTTATCCCCAAGCAAAGTGTAACCTGCTACTACACTGCAACTATCATGGCAGCTTGCTGGGTCCATGTCTTTATGTGTGCTCAATAATTTAGGTAGGAACATGTTTGGTCCATGCTTTTGTTGTTTGTCAGTACAAATAACCTAAAGGCTCAAGGTTTTTATTATAATTGCGCAAGTCTTGGCGGCATGATGGCGCAGTGGTTAGTGCGGTGACCTCACAGCAAGAAGGTCCTGGGTTTGAGCCCCGGGGCTGTCCAACCTTGGGGGTCATCCTCAGTGCGGAGTTTGCATGTTCTCCCCGTGTCTGCGTGGGTTTCCTCCCACGGCCCTTCCTATTTTTGCTCCCTGTTAAAGGGGTTTTTCTAGAGAGTTGTTCCTTATCCGATGAGAGGGTCTAAGGACAGGATGTTGTGTTGCTGTAAAGCCCAGAGGCAAATTTGTAATTTGTGATACTGGACTATACAAATAAAATTGACTTGACTTGACCTGACATAGTCCAAAGACATGTGGGTCAGGTGAATCGCCCGTACTAAATTGTCCCTAGGTGTGAATGTGTTGGGCCTGTAATGGGACTGGCGGCATGTCCAGGATGTCTCCCCAGCTGCCGCCCAATGACTGCTGGGATAGGCTCCAGCATCCTCGCGACCCGAATTCGGTTAAGCGGCTTGGATAATGGATGGAATAACCTAAAGGCTGACAACCAGGTGGTAAGGGGAACACACCGGCTTGATCAGCTAATTTGTAGCTCTCTGCTTCTGAACTAAATACTGGAGAGACCTTTCCCCTGTGGATGAGAGATCATGACCAGCAACATCTGGGGCCCAGTTCCCCGTAAAGTAGAGGCGGCACCGGTGGAACGAGGAGTGGATCGGTATCTGTAACCCTTAACAGCACTGTGAATAAACGCCGTTAGGGTTTGTAAGGCAGAACGTTAAAAATGAAAGGCAAATGTGTCTTACTATAATCTATACCAGGATGTGCCTTAGTGTGTTTAGCTCACTCAAAATCTTGTAGTGACACCATTTGGTCATTACAGTAGATTCGAGACTTTAATCTTGGTGTGTCGTTGAACTGCTGAAGAAAAAAAAAACATGCTACATGTATTACACTGTGATATTGAGGTTACAGTGTAGTATGCCAGGTGTTGAGTGAAGTAGCCTAATTACCAGTTTGTTTAGAGGAAGGGCACCCAAGGGTTATTTGTCAAGATCAACGGCTGAGCCATAAATCTAGCTGCACAAAGCCAGGCAGAGTGCCAAGGTAGTTCTTCTACCATGTTTGCTTTGTAAATGTGAACACATCTGTTGACTGCAAGTTTGAACTTAAATACAGTAGGTAACAATGCAGTTAAACAATACAAACAAAGCAGAAATGCAAGCACCCTACTGCTAGGCCATAATCAAAAACGTCATGTATAACAAAAGAATAATAGTGCCGGGCGACTTTGACAAAAACCTGTTTTTCTCAAGGACGGAGATTGCAAGCATTTTGAAACACTGCTGCGGTCGATGCAACTTCACTACAACAACATTTCCTGTATTTCCCCCCCTTTTTTCTCCCCAGTTGAATTTGGCCAATTACCCCACTCTTCCGAGCCGTCCCGGTCGCTGCTCCACCCCCTCTGCCGATCCAGGGAGGGCTGCAGACTACCACATGCCTCCTCCGATACATGTGGAGTTGCCAGCCGCTTCTTTTCACCTGACAGTGAGGAGTTTTGCCAGGGGGACGCAGCGCATGGGAGGATCACGCCATTCCCCCCAGTTCCCCCTCCCTCCCAAACAGGCGCCCCGATCAACCAGAGGAGGTGCTAGTGCAACAACCAGGACACATACCCACATCCAGCTTCCCACCCGCAGACGCAACCAATTGTGTCTGTAGGGATGCCCAACCAAGCTGGAGGTAACACAGGGATTCAAAATGGTGATCCCCATGTTGGTAGGCAACAGAATAGAACGCCACACCACCCAGATGCTCATTCCCTGTATTTTGCTTGTGTTTTTTTATTGTCTTGCAGATGAAGCCATTGACAGTTCCTCTCCAGGGTCATGACTAGTGTCCTCCCTTCATCTTGGTATAAACTGACCACCCAGACTCCAGTCCCGACCTGTCCTCACCTATGTCTGCAGGACCATGGGTAGTGTCAGCAGCCTTATCAGCGGCCACAGCCTCAGCAACAAGCACTGCCGGGCATCTGAACACAGGCCAAAAAAAGGAACAAGTCATCACAGGAAGACAGGAGGCCGCAGCCTGGATGGGCTACTGGTATGTGGCTTTACTCAGGGGTCTTCATCCTCCAGTCATCCCCCCAAGAGCATCTCCCATTCCCAGTCTGGACGAAGCGAGGATTTCTTTTACATCAAGGTATAAATGGCTCTCAAGGCAAGCAGGGAGAAGATGAGTCAAAACCATATTTTTTGCACGGGATACAACTTGTGTATCATTTAGGATTTTAAAATATGGCAGCAAAAACATTGAAAATATCTAAATGAAAAAAGCACTCAGTTAATGAGATGTGTTTCCTGCTTTCTACAAGGTGAGCCATAAACCCAGGTCCATCTGTCACAGACTAGTACCGATGGAGGACCATACACAAGGAGGGAACAGTGATGTGGAACCAGATGGACGACTGCCACCCAAACTACTGCCCATGCCAGGGAAAATGGCAGAAAGGGTAAGCAAACCGCCCAATACAAAATTAAATTTGCCTAGTTGCACAAAATACATCGATGGCAATGCATTGAGGAGGGACACACTACTTTTTTGTATTTAACTACGTGCCTTGTTGTATCATTATAAAAGTTTTACATAGAATGCTGCTTTCTCACATACTATACTTAATTACTGCTATGTGTATAAGTGAAGCCAATAACAGGTCATATTACATAATGAAAGGTCACATTGATAAACGCAGTGGTAAAGTTCGACATTAAAGTTGCACAGTGGATTCTTCAATAGGTAGCCGCCATTCCACAAAACCTACACTGACCTTCAAAAATTAATAATCATCCCCTCCCAGACTGGTGTCCTAAGAATGCCTTGATCTTCTCAGAGGAGTAATTTCTGTGCCAGAGATGCAAACACCAAGTCTATTCAATAGGGCCTTATGCCCCTGGAGAGAGGGTGGTGGTGGGGTAGAGGGATACAGAGAGAGACAAAGCACGAGGCAAACAGAGGGGACAACGCTGGCAGTGAGAGTGAGAAGAGAGCGAGAGAGAGATTGTGAAAGGAAAACAGGTAATGGCATCCTACCTCTGGTCATGAAGTCAGTGAGAAGGAATGCTGACTTCACAGGCTTTACCTCATACTCCAGCAGCAACTCATATTATTAATATCACAGAGTGAGGCTATTCATCTTCCCTCAGACAGCACATTCTGGAAAGATGTTACATACATAGGGGAGGAGAGGAGGACAGAAAGGAAAGGAGGTGTGGTGATGTTCCAAGACAGCACAGATGGGACACATGGAGTATAAGTTCATCTTCGAAATGAGTTTTCTGCCTTATGACAGACTAGTGGATTTTACTTCCAGTTGCTGCTGTGTAGCTTTTAATAGAGTCTGCCTGTAGAAAGGTTCTGTACGCTTCACTGTTTCCATAGCTGATACTCATGGACATTCTCAGAACAAAGGCTTTATTCTTTTCATTTGCGTCAGACCCCAGCATGCAACAATACTAATCTCTGTGAAGACCAGTAGTTCTGACTTACATGTCTGAGACTTTTCTTTGTTCTTTGTAACCTAATTTGATGATCCTGTTGAAGATTACAGCGGTATCTGTTTATTGCCAAGCTATTAGCACGCCCAAAAAAATGGGGAAAAAAATTACAAACTTATTATTTTATCATTTCGGTTTATTAGACCACTGCTGAGAAATCACTGAACCATTCAACTGCCTTCAAGCCAGTGACTCCTCAAAGTACAAGTTCTGCAGACAACACCCTTGGCTTAGACCATTTTCTCAGTCCGCCAGAGAAAACAAAGAGCCCGGACACCCACGGTCACAAGCAAGACACCTTCTCAGGTTTTGCAAATTGATTGGTCAATTTTGTTATTATATGCCTGTGATATTGATATTTGCACATTAAAACATCATCACTTGGAGTGATTAGACAATATTTCAGATGAATACGATTTTGACGGACAATTCTCCATTACTCCTAGGGACTTTCTCTGACTCTGGGCACAACTCCATGTCTAGTTTGCCCACCCACAGCACCAGTGGCAGCCTAAGTGCTTTCACAGGCCCTGTCACTCACATTGTGGGCAGCTCAGCTCCAGCAAATGGCCTCAGCCCAGGACAACCACCCAATTTTCCTCCATGGGCCAGCGGGAATGGCATTAACCCCTGCTCTAGCTACAAGGTTTCTGCAAATGATGGAGGGTTAACATTTGAGGCTAATGGGGATTCTGGCTCCCTACCCTCTGCAGACCAGCCGAGCCCACTCTCTGAAACAGGGGGTGGGGTACGCTCCCCTATCACTACAGACGAGCTGCTAATCGAGCGCTTGGAACAAAGACTGCTGGAAAGAGAATGCGAACTGCAAGAGCTCCAGGTACCAAACTTTCAACAAACAGCTTGCAATTCTATGGTAGATGAGTGCTTTTGATCATCCACTATAATGAAAACAGTCTTCCTTTACTAGGCATTCATCCTTGTTATTCTACAGGTGAGCTTTGAGGAGAAAGAGGCAGACACGTGCCAACTGTTTGAGAACAGGCAAAGATACTGTGCTGAGGAGATGGAGGGGCTGAAGCAGCGCTGCTCCACTAAACTACGACAGGTCTCCCAGAGGGCCGCTAGAACACAGCAAGCACTTCAGCTGCAAGTCAATAAACTCCAGGTCGGCTCACCTTCTCATCTCCCCTCTTATCTTTTCTTCACCTCTCCGCCCCTCTACTTCGTCTCCTTCTTATACCTCCTCCCTTCCCTCCTTAGAAGGACAGCAAGCATACAATCCGTATTGTAAACACCATATTGTTTTTTTAGATGCAAAGCTCCTCATGGACCTGACCTCTAGCTCACTCACAAACTGACATTTAGTCTCATGTTTAACTGCATGCATCATCTCTATAGATTTGGGGGTTGTGACCCTCTCCAAAAATGCTAGTGAGTAAATGCATCTAAAAATATATGCTGTTGTAAGATGTTCATGAGTTCGCTTTTTTTTTTTAATCAACATCATAATCCTCACTGGGAAGAAAATTGGCAAAATACATTTTTCTGCCCCGCCAATATTATTCTGTCTCTGTCTTCACTTCTTCTCATATTCTATCACTTGATATTGCCCATGCAGTTTCATTCAAGGTAGGACTTCACCGAAACACCATCGACAGAGATGCAAATAAGACGTGCTCTATCACCTTTAATGTGCTCAAACAAATCAATCTTTTTGATAAGTGTTTCTGATGTGTCAGCTTACTTTTCTGGGTTGTTGGTTGGCTAAATAATGATTCAGACGAGCCCATTTTTGCTCTGTTGAACCAGAATCTCATTGAATCTCGTTCAAGCCATATCGTTTTGTTCACAACAAAGACAACACAACAGATATGCTTTGCACTGATGGCACAGTGTGTCTTTGTTATACAACTATACTCTATGTAAATGTTTATACTTAGTAAAACAAATCCTTTTTTCTTTTTTTTTCCAATGTGAGCGAAAAACAATAGCACCTGTGTAGCTATCCCAACCTTCACACAGAATAAAATGTAAAATGATCTGCTGCACAGGAAGAAAAGGACAGCCTTCAGGTAACTATCTCCAAGTTGACTCAGGAGAAAGATCTCGTCGAAATCAGACTGAGGGCCTATGAGACACAGAGTACACGGCTAACTCCCACACTGGAGGAGAGCCAATGGGAGGTGAGTTGGGAGTTTGTGTTGTGCGTGGGTGTTTGGGTTGTGTGTGTGATCGCCAATGTATTTGAAACCTCTCTGTACATCAAAATTTCAAGAAATGCTACATAACATACAATTTCACAGTATTTCACTTTCATCATTGTTTCTGTCCAAGTGTAGGTGTGCCAGAAGACAGGGGAGATATTCTTGCTAAAGCAGCAGTTGAGAGACTGCCAAGCAGACATCAGCCACAAGCTGAATGAGATTGTCAGCCTTAAGGCATCCCTGAAAGAAATCGCTGCAAAGATGGAGGCACTGGAGAAACAGAACAAAGAACACGAGGACAAGATCCACTCTCGCACAGTCGAGGTTGAGGTTGGTGTTTTTGCCTATTTCACAGCAATTCAGTGCAGCTGACAGATCAAATGAGGAAATATACAGTGCAATGCCAACATGTTGCCTGTGTTATGAAAGCATTATTGTGAAAGGTAGCCTTCCTACCTTAAAGTGCTTTTACTGTTTTTTTACTGACCCACAGAATCTGTTAGCTAGCACTTGTGTGACCATAACCTTTTGAGTAATAAACATGTCATTGGCATTTTACAATCCACACCTTACAACCTCCTCTTTCACAATCCGTTTGCACATTTGCATGATGCCTCCGCCATATTGAAAGGCATTCCAAACCCTTCTGAGGGGAGGTGGCCAATAAAACCCTCCATTAGTGAGAGTACATTAGGGCTGCAACTTGTTCCATTAATCATTTATGGCCCTTTTCCACTGCATGGTACCGGCTCGATTCGACTCGATTTTTTTTTGGTTTTCCATTAGGCAAACGTTGGGGATAGTACCTGGTACTGTTTTTGGCACCACCTCCATCGAGGTTCCAAATGAGCTGAGCCGATACTAAAAGCTGACGTGAAAACACTGCAGACCACTGATTGGTTAGAGACAATCATCACTAGGAGTCATTATAATACTCAATTATAATAATATTAATAACTATAATAATTTTAATATTATATTATAATTTTATATATATATAATATAGCGTTTTTTTCCGAAACCGTCAATGGTGTTTTCAGTGCTTCACTAATGAGGAGCGGAATATCAACACGGAGCTGATGAGTGCGAGACGTACAAAACAGGCCTGTACTGCAATGTATCAAAATCGTTTTTCCTGTATCCATGTTGATATATATAGATAGATAGATAGATAGATAGATAGATAGATAGATAGATAGATAGATAGATAGATAGATAGATAGAGATATATAGATATCAGGGTGTCTCCCTGCCTCCCACCCAGTGACTGCTAGGATAGGCTCCAGCATCTCCGTGATACTGACAGCAGGCTAAGCGGTTTGGATAATAGATGATTGGATAATTATTATAATAATTATATTATTATTATTATTATTATTATTATCACTGTGTTGTCATTGCTTTGCATGGGACATCCTGCCCAAACCGGTCAATTTTAAACAGCCAAGCTACTGAAGCAGCAGCATTTTATTTCATTTTTTCCTGCCCTAACATCACTCGATTAA
Organism: Lampris incognitus; assembly: GCF_029633865.1. Taxonomy (NCBI): domain Eukaryota; kingdom Metazoa; phylum Chordata; class Actinopteri; order Lampriformes; family Lampridae; genus Lampris; species Lampris incognitus. The sequence continues at coordinate 139,592,730 of NC_079211.1, read as the reverse complement.
ACGCCAACCCCAACGCCAAAAACACGCCGCGGTTGACGGAGCAGGAGGTGCGGACGTTCTTCTGTTTGGTTGCCAACAAAAGGATCGAGCAAGGCGTAACGAGGTCTACCACGAAGTCTCTGAAGCAGGGGTCCCCAACTGTACTGGCCTCACAGAATGCCTTATTCCATTACCCAGCAAGATCAACACCTCCACATAACGTATCTCGCACACCGGGGGTGACGTCGAGAGCTTTATTATGAAAATGGCGTGAAACTGAAATACAAATACATGTACCAGTAAGTAGAAGGAAATATGAATCTCACAAATACGTTACGGAATAAATGTAGCATGTAGCTAGGCTAGCGGTAGCATATATGGCAACTACGAGGTAAACTGTTATGTACGGAATCAACAGAAACGCGCTGTCTAATACAACTTCACTCATTTCACAGGTAAATGTACTTTAACTTAGATCAACATTCATTCGTGTTTTTATTTTACTTTTACTTACAGAGAACGCGTTCAAAAGCTACCGAGAAGGAGGATCATAACTAACGAACTGATCTCTTATTCCCAGGATGCTGTCTGTTACACGAGTGTCAGACGGTATCAAAATAAAAGTCTCTGGCTAGACAATTAAAACTCAGAACTGGCAGGGCCAGAACGCCGATATTCTGAGGGACCGAGGGAGGGGAGGGGGTGGGTTAATAACGACCGGAATATAGATTAGGTTTATAGGTCAATAGTATCATAGCATTTAAAGTAACGTTTGGATATTAAACACACAAGCGCATATTTTTCTCGCATTAACACAACATACAACAACATTGTAACTCACCAGTTTCGTCAGTTCTCCATGAAACTGTGGTAGCCGACAGAAGAACCTTTGCCACCTTGTTAGCTGCAGCTTCCCCCGACAGTTCACGGCACATGTCCTTGGCAGCAGGCAGAATCAATTCTTCGCCGATAGTGAAAGGCTTCTTAGCCTTAGCAACACGACTAGCCACTAAGTAGCCTTAGCAATACACGCTATTAAGTAGCATTAGCAATACGACTAGCCACTAAGTAGCCTTAGCAATACACGCTATTAAGTAGCATTAGCAACACGACTAGCCACTAAGTAGCCTTAGCAATACACGCTATTAAGTAGCATTAGCAATACGACTAGCCACTAAGTAGCATTAGCAATACAACTAGTACTTCCTATTGAAGGAAGCTTTCTTTTCTTTTCTTTTTCTTTTTTTGCTGTCTCGGCCTCTGCTTTATCGTCGTCATTAGACCTCTTATCTCCCCCTAACTCTTCCGAAGAAACTCTCAAGCGACGTTTGTTTGGTTTTACCGGTACTCGTGGTAGCTAACTAGCTGCTAGTAGCGAGTGGACCGAGTGCGTCTCTGAGTTATGAAGTTAGTAACCATTGGTCTGCCGAATGCCACGTGATGCGTGATAAAATTGCGTCACTGTACACACGTTTCAAGTATCCATTTCAAATTAAAAGCCCTCTAGCGGTACACGGTCCACATGGCCGGACCGGGCTTTTATTTGAATATTGTATATCATATTGTTTCCTTGCGGCCCGGTAGCAAGTGCTGTGCGGCCCGGTGCCGTTCCGTGGCCCGGTGGTTGGGGACCCCTGCTCTAAACTGTGTGTCGTGCTGAAGGTAGATGATGTCACGGCACTTTCACGCAGCATCGCTATGACGACCAGCTACACTGAGGGAGTACTCTCTGTAGTGGCAAACGAAATCCAGAAAAGTAGCTGGTACCAAAAGCGAGTAGAGTCGAGTCGAGTCAAGCCGGTACCATGCAGTGGACACGGGCCATCAGTCTGTTAAAAGTCAAAAACACTGAAGAACGCCTATCTCGGGTTTCCAGAGTCCAGCGTGATGTCTTAAAACTGTTTACTCAGTACTCAGTTTGACCAACAGCTAAAAAAAACAACCCTCAAGTATGCATTTCATAATGACGCAAATCAGAGGAAGGCAAGCCAATCTTAGCATTCATGAAACTGCAACAAACAAGTGCCTGGTATTCTTACTGGATGGATAACTCAAACAATAAATCGACGCCAAAATTGTAATCGATTAATCGACTAATTGTTTCAGCGCGGGTGTACGTCGAGGCTGACTTACAAAATGCAACTCCACCTTTAAGGGAGTAGAAGGCTGAGAAATGGAGGAGGCATTGTATAAGTGCAGGTTACACTTTTTACTGTGACCTTTGGGATGTGTGCATATGATATATGACATATCCAATGGGGGGGAAATGTGCAACTGATTTGACAGTGCACGGTTGTTATAGTGCTATGGTGAGTCAAGTTCAGGACAAAAAACAAGGCAATTGAACGAAAAAAGAAATGCTGCAAAAGATGACTGGGAGTGAGTAGTGGTTATTATGATAATGACCTAATTGGTTGTTTTATTAGCACATTTAAAAGAAGGTCTCGTTCAAGCCGTTTGTACGTTCTGTCTTTGCAAAGTGTGCCTATATCATCACACTGAGTCAACTTCGGCCAACTCCAAAACTCAAGAAACTGTCAGTTGTCTGGACATTAAATCAAATAAAGACCGCAGTTGGTCAATTTGCTTAGTTATAATGGTGATGGACAGGTTGATGAGCGAGATCAGGCAGGAGTCTCCATGGACTATGATGTTTGCGGATGACATTGATTTGTAGCGAGAGTAGGGAGCAAGTTGAGGAGAGCCTGGAGAGTGGAGGTATGCACTGGAGAGAAGAGGAATGAAAGTCAGAAGGAGCAAGACGGAATACATGTGTGAACAAGAGGGAGGACAGCAGAATGGTGAGGACGCAAGGAGTAGAGGTGACAAAGGCGTAGAGTTTAAATACTTGGGGTCAACTGTTCAAAATAACGGGGAGTGCAGAAGAGAGGTGAAGAAGAGAGTGCAGACAGGGTGGAGTGGGTGGAAAAGAGTGTCAGGCATGATTTGCGACAGAAGGGTACCAGCAAGAGTTAAAGGGAAGGTTTACAAGATGGTTGTGAGGCCAGCTATGTTATATGGTTTGGAGAGAGTGGCACTGACCAAAAGACAGGAGGCAGAGCTGGAGGTGGCAGAGCTGAAGATATTAAGATTTTCACTGGGAGTGATGAAGAAGGACAGGATTAGGAATGAGTATATTAGAGGGACAGCTCAGTTTGGACGGTTTGAAGACAAAGCAAGAGAGGCAAGATTGAGATGGTTTGGACATGTGTGGAGGAGAGATGCTGGGTATATTGGGAGAAGGATGCTGAATATGGAGCTGCCAGGGAAGAGGAAAAGAGGAAGGACAAAAAGGAGGTTTATGGATGTGGTGAGGGAGGACATGCAGGTAGCTGGCGTGATAGAGGATGATGCAGAGGACAGGAAGAGATGGAAACTGATGATCCGCTGTGGCGCCCCCTAATGGGAGCAGCCGGAAGTACTAGCAGATGCAGTAGTAATATTAAGGCTCAGGTGTGAATGACAAGACACTCCTGTTCTTCCATGATTCCCATGCCTGGCTAATTTACTGGCCTTCCCACGGATTGCAGGAGTACAACTATCACAAAATAATTGAACATTTCTAAAATGTACACAAGCACAATTGCAATTTAAAAAAATATCAAGTTGTGGCTCTCAGTCATTTCTTACACTTTATATGGTTGCCTTTCAAGGTGTTCATACACCGAAAGACTGAGCGATAGCAGAGCAAAGTGTCTACCGGGAGCCTTTGTGGGGTTGCATCCTGCTTCCGGTGAATGTAGTGGTGAGGGGGCTCCATAGTTACCAGTTGTATTTATATACTTCCCATTAACTGTAAGGGCACTCAGCACCTGTGAGTATCATTTAACGTGGAGTGACACTTGACGGTGAAGTGTGTAGGGAGTGGTTTGGGGAAGGCCCCTAAATTAAATTTTGGTCAAATTTGAGCCTCTGACATCGATTGCTGACAGCGGTGTGACTATTTCTCTCTTTTAGGTTTGCCAAAACGAACTCCAGCGTAAGAAGAATGAGGCTGACTTGCTGAGAGAGAAAGTGGGCAAACTGGAGACAGATATCCAGGGGATGAAGCAGGATCTCGCCATGGCCAAAGAGCAGAGACATCAGCAGAGCTTGAAACTTGAGGCTCAAGCTCTGGCTCAGGCCCAGGCACTGGAAGGACTAAACCAGAGGACATGCACCGCTACCCAGGGCCTGGGTGAGGGGGACATGGGACATGCCTCCATAGAGTACTTCCAGAGAGAGGTAGAGAGACTGAAAGGACAGCTGAAGGAGGAGAAGGAGGCTCAAGAGAGGCTGTCCAGCAGCTTTGAGAAGGAGAGGCAGACATGGAATAAGGAGAAGGACAGAGTAATAAAATACCAGAAGCAGCTCCAGATCAACTACCTGCAGATGCACAAGAAGAACCAGGACCTCGAGAGGATCCTAAAGGAACTGACCACTGAACTGGAGAGCCGCACGGAGCTTGACGTGGACATTACCTACAGCTCAGGGTTACAAACATACGACGATGTTATTGCCACTGAGATTTGAAGGGCCTGGGGATGGAATGGGCCACGCACTCACACAAATTTTGTCGTGATATCGGTACTGGACTGTTTTATTACCACATATAAGGACACTTACACTTCACAGGCATATATACTTGTGTCATTTTCTCTGCTACTGTAGTTGTAAGGTTAGAAGAAATATTTAACAACATCTGCAAAATCTGATGTCTCATTATATTGACTCGGCCTCCAGGTCACAAGTTATTTAAAACAAAACAAAAAGGTGAACTAGCAGTTTGCACTAACCCTCATATAATTTCAAAAGTAAATAGTGGGTTATCTAGTGGTCATTAAAGAATGTTTTCCAGCTCAAGGACCAGTAGCTTTCACAGAGAAACTCGTCAAGTCAGTTATGTGTCATTATCTAAAACACAGACGACTAGCTGTACACAGAATCAGGGCAGACGGCGTATGATTTATCTTTTCCATGATTAATGCATGATGACGTCACATGACAAGCATGGCATTTAAGCTTCTTCACATTTTTACCCCCATCCGGCATGAGCAATGACAGCGCCCCGTTAACGTTAATGCCCCAGCATGAGATTCGGCTATGCCGCCGGAGATGATATCTCCTACTTCCATTTCAAAGCTCTAAGTCGGAGACTGCTATATATTCCTGTTACGTTTCTGTATATTCACAAACACACACACTTCTCAGAGTCTGACTCCTTTAAGAGAAGACAAGCTCTTTAAGTTTCATGACTCATCATAATGTAAAGTACGTATTTTTACCCCTTATCATAAATAAACATTTACAGACACACACCGCTCACGATGAAACAGTTTAACTATCACAGAGCATAAGCACTTATTCAATTAACTCAAGAATGGGGGAAAAAACCAAGTCATTAGTGGAGGTGATGGTGTGTTGACATGGATTAACTGATTTAACTGGGCGATGGCTGGGAGTATCAGTTAAAAATAAAGCATCAATTAAAAAGGTTTACATTATGTGGAAAAAAAACCTCAGGTACTCTAAAACCTGGCTTGATTATTTTAATATCCAGTATGTCGGCTCTTTCAACATTTCCGAGGCAGTAGCAGTCCTCCAGCAGGTAGGCTACTTTTTTTTTTCTCTCCTCCTGTCCTTTCATTGTTTTTCATGCATTACCGCAGAACAACCGTAACCCACCCATTTCTCCTTGCCATCCTTTATGAGAGTTGAAACTGGTATTACCCAGCAAACTAACTGGTCTACCACTGCAGATTGAGCAATAAGATTGTGTTCAGTTGTGTTTATCATGCCATGACTGAATCCCTCTTTCTTTTTTTGTTGCAAAGTTTGCCAGGGTAAACAGACCTAACTGGTTTGATGGGGTTTCATTCAAGTCTCGGCAATTTCCCCTTGTGTCATGCAAACCACATCTTGTGCATTGCATCTTACACATGCCGTTTCAAAACACTGGTTATAAATCAGCTATGTTGTTTACATGTTGCCAGTAAATCCAAAGATTAGTAAAAATCTGATTGCCAGTTGGGTGGTGCTAACCCCGGTAATGATGATCAGACAGGCGAGCTTACATGACCATAGGGTTATTAATCTGCACGTGAACACGCCCAACGTGCACCAGGGAGCAACATGCTATACTACTACATAACACCCCGATTTGGACTTTAACATGTATTTGTGAATTTTTTCTAGTCTTTTTGTCATTCTCAGGATATCAGAAAAGCTTGTAGCTTGTTTTTGTGGTTGAGAATATTTCATCAGTTTATCATGATCTCTGTTGTCACTGTGAATCATTGCTGCTGCATGCTTCAGGTCAGACACTATAAAACCTTAGTAATTACAGTTGGGACTTTCATATGGTCATCAATCACTTTACTGGAGATGCGTTTATGCTATTTTAACATTTCTATGTAAATACAAACTTGGGAAATATACTGACTGTGTTTCAGGTTAGGAGTACGCAGGCTAAATCATGAAGCGCTAATGGATGTAATCAGATGGACAATAAGAGGTTGGGGTTTTTTTGAAAAGGGGGTTGGGATTCCCCCCCCCCTTTTCTCCCCAATTGTATCCGGCCAATTACCCCATTCTTCCGAGCCATCTCGGTCGCTGCTCCACCTCCTCTGCTGATCCGGGGAGGGCTGCAGACTACCACATGCCTCCTCCAATACATGTGGAGTCGCCAGCCGCTTCTTTCCACCTGACAGTGAGGAGTTTCACCAGGCAGACTTAGCGCGTGGGAGGACCACGCTATTACCCCCAATCCCCCCCCCCCTGCTGAAGAGGTGCCCCGACCGACCAGAGGAGGCGCTAGTGCAGCGACCAGGACACATACCCACATCCGGCTTCCCACCCGCAGACACGGCCAATTGTGTTTGTAGGGACGGCCCAACCGAGCCGGAGGTAACGCGGGGATTCGAACCGGCGATCCCCGTGTTGGTAGGCAACGGAATAGACCGCCACGCCACCCGGACGCCCCTGGGGGTTTCATTAACTACCACTTCGGGAAAAGTTTAAGAGACGTGGGCATCGATGAGCACATTATTTCGTGAACAATAACAAAACATCGTGTGTGTGTCACCTCGTCAGGTCTTCTGGGAGTAGCAGACAGAATCATGCACCGATGCGGAGATTACTTTAAGTAGTGTCGGCGTCCTGAATTAGCGCTCCTCCGTATCGCCGAGAACAGACCAGCCGTCATCGGCCGCCACCACACGCAGACACGCTAATGGGCCTCGCGTCATAACGCGCGCAAGCGTTTAAAACGAGGAAGTACAGCCGCCTGCTACTAGATCTCGTGCGATTTAAAAATGTAGAACGACTTCCGGTTTCCCAGCGGTGCCCGTCTTTCCACACACCGGCCCTCCACCTTCGTAGCGTCCAAAAAAAACGCCATCTCTCCGGGTGGAGTCAGACGAGCATTTATAATAACATCCCGGCTTATTGGGCTCTTCTGCTCCGAACAACTTCCACCTCTCACTTCCGGGGTGAGGAGGTCCGCCTGGCAATGGTTTCCCCGGTTTACCTACACGATACCCAGGGACACACACACACACACACACACACACACACACACACACACATCTATCTATCTATCTATCTATCTATCTATCTATCTATCTATCTATCTATCTATCTATCTATCTATCTATCTATCTATCTATCTAGATATATAGATATATATATATAGATATATACAGGTACAGATGCAGCACTGGTCATTATTATGTTACAACGTTATACACAATATTGGCAGGGAAGGTTTGACAAGCTGCACTCCAGTTAGACACAGTAAAAGATGGACACTGAATACGTCTCCAATGTTTTGCAAATGACATGTTTGGCCTCCATGAGGATATTCATTCAAACTGTGAAAACGTAATTTACAACAAACACGATATTGCACAAGCTGGCACTTTGGTTGGGTGGTATAAAAAGAAAAGTATTGCATTTTAAAACACGCACACACACACACACACACACACACAAGGTACATAGTTTCAAATGATTGATGAACAAGCCACAACACCACATGTAGACAGGAATATTTTTTGCTGCAGTGTTTCAGAAGCATTATTTTTAATATTGCTTTGCAACAAATATGTCTGCTTCCCTCACACTAGCAAAAACCCCACCGTCTCCACGGTCAAAGAAATATGTGTGCGGTTACGTATATACACAAAACTGCTTTAAAATGCACTTGCAAATTGGCCACTCTTCTGTATGAAGTACATTTTAATCTCATTATATTTATCTAATATCAGCCTTTTGCCAGCTACCGCCCCACACCAGCTTTTCCTCCCCTCTCACAACAAGGCTGACTGGTAGGGCCCACTGTCAGCAGTTTATACTGCCGTCAGTGAAATAAACAGAGGTTTACACTTAACAACAGAAAGTCCCAGTTGTTGGTTTGGTATGAAAGAAAGAACTGATGGTTGGTTCATTCTTTTTTTGGGGGGGGGGGATTTCCCCTCCTTTTTCTCCCCTTGGCCACTTAATACAAGTATTTGGCCAATGACCCCACTCTTCCGAGCCGTCCCGGTCCCTGCTCCACCCCCTCTGCTGATCCGGGGAGGGCTGCAGACTACCACATGTGGTGTCGCCAGCCGCTGCTTTTCACCTGACAGTGAGAAGTTTCTCCAGGTGGGCGTAGCACGTGGGAGGACCACGCTATCCCTCCCCCTCAAACAGGCGCCCCGACCACCCAGAGGAGGTGTTAGTACAGCGACCAGGACACACACCCACATCCGGCCTCCCACCCACAGACACGGCCAATTGTGTCTGTAGGGACGCCCGACCAAGCCGGAGGTAACACGGGGATTCGAACTGGCGATCCCTGTGTTGGTAGGCAACGGAATAGACCGCTACGCTACCTGGACGCCCCGCTTTGGTTCATTCTTCACACCTGCATGCAAAAGCATCACAATGACGCCGACTAGGCCAACCAACAACACTGCGAAGCAACAACAACAAAATAAAGCCTTGTTATCCTTTCTCTAAAAATCCAGATAATTTCTATTGCCAATCCTTTCAAACGGCAATGACAAGAAAGGAAAACGCAATACCTTAAACAGCACCCTCCACTTTCCAACTTGTAATGGCACTACAGGCAGTTGTCGAACTGTGTCTTTCCATAATACTAATAAACCTTTTTCAGCTTTTGCAGACAAACGTGTTTTGCAATTACTGCAAGCAAGAAGCTTGGAAAACGGATTAGGTTATCCTATTTCTTGTCTTATTAACTCAGCTCAACATACACAGTTTAGGTCTAGCAGATGTCTCAGTGCGATTGGACAACAATTAGGGAGCCTTCAGAAGAGATGGGTTGATAATTTAGGCCTGGCCTGCGCTGACATAATAACGCAGTCATATCCTGCTGCGAATCTGATGATCAGCCGACGGTCAAGCACAAAGGGGTTTGAATATATTAGGTATGGGGTGGCACATGTGCAACCCTGTTTTTTCATTAAAAAAAGAGGGGAAAAAAAGCTCTCTAATCACAAATCTACGGCTAACACGTTTGCAAAGTACCAAAAACCAATTGCTGGAATAACTTGTCATGGCACCTTGTGTTCTCATTCATGGTCTAACCTCATAATAAATATGCCAAACCAGTTTTTCAGAGATTGGCCAATACTGTATCAATTTCCATATTGTTTTAATTCCTTATTTCACACTAATACTCAAATGCATTGCATCCCAATTATACCCCAAGCAATTAGCTGTAGCAAAATATCAGGGGGATAGTAATTCAGACTAGTATTTTTAAATTCTTTTTATTGGTTTATCCGGAGCGCTGCATGCAGACCTAGCTGTTGCATTCACAGTCTTCGCAGCTCCCCAAGCTGCTCCACAGTCAACAGAGTAATTGGGGAGGGAGTCCCATAGGGTCCCCACCAATCTGCTCAACCCTTTACTACTGCTGAGTCTAAATAGCCATGGAGGTAGATGGGAGCCTCTGTGTGTGTGTGTGTGTGTGTGTGTGTGTGTGTGTGTGTGTGTGTGTGTGTGTGTGTGTGTGTGTGTGTGTGTGTGTCTCAGCGAATTGAAGATGGAGTACAGGAGGTGGCCTGTGTCCTTTGTTTGAATAGGCCTGCAGCCTATAGAGACTGGCTGGTTGGCAGGGAAACCATCTGGTCCCCCATCCCCCAGCTGCAAGACACGAAGTCCCCATATCTGTAGGGGTGTCGAAGTTTCCTCACGAGGGGCTATATGGGGTGCCAATTTAAGTCCCCTTGTTTTTAATTAGTTAATTATCTTGATCTCAGTCAGTAGCTGCAAAGATTATCTCAGTAGACTTGTTCTGTATTTAAAATCTATCATTCAGCCACTTTTCCGATCATTATTCTTAAGGCAAGTATCTACTAACAAAATGAACTGGAATACTACAGTGTTGAATACTGAATATTAAAGTTCGACCCTTCAAATTTAATCCTAGCATCAAAAACATACTCAGGTTCCAAGTAAATAATCTAGGTTTAAATGCATTAGCTAAAGCGCACATTTGCCTTCACTTATGTGTTTTACAATATTGACAGATTGAATTTCACTTTGAATTTGCTTGACACTCGTGAATAACGTACCGGATCACCGTCCTGGCTATTTGCTTATAGGATAAGATATCAATGTACGGACCTCTTAATTAAAACACAATATGAGAAACAATGAGAAATAATGAGAATCATTCATATTTAATGTGATTATACTTTTTATGTTATGGTTATGTACAAAAATAATGTTCAGACATTGTCAAAACTTAATCTGCCATACCCATTATTAACCCCGGCATGGAGGTGTCAGCTCTCCACACTGACCCTGTGTACCGAGACAAAATGGTCGTAACCTGAAGCGATGATGAAACGCAGGTGGGTTGCACTGGTTTCATTAAGCTGAAAGGAGAGAAAGAAGAGATGGTGAGAGATGGGAGATGTCTTTTTTTTCCTTTGGTCAGTTCCATACATGTATGAGTTTTACACTGGTAATGCTTGAGTCATCTTACTGAAAAATTAAGCGACTGTCGTTGTCCCTCAGTATGTTCAAATTCTGCAATAAAATGACCGTTGTTAGCAGCAAGTCTAATATTTGTGAAAATTGTTTACCAGATGTGAAAATGTAATGAATGACATACAGATGAATTTGATTTATCCTTACCTTTCTCTGCTATGCACTCAAAGTTGGAAACAGTATCAGAGGTATTCTTTTCAATCTTTAGATCCTTGACTGCAAAAGATTCAATATGCGACATTATCAGACCTGTCCTAAGCAATCAATTAATCAAAAATAGTAGGAAGTTAGAACAAAGTCATAGCCTTTAAATATAAGCAGGGCTGCAAGTAACAATTATTTTCATTATCAATTAATTTTTTTTTTTAAAAACAATCATTTAATTAATCATTTAGTCTATAGAATGACAAAAATGACAATAAATCTGCCCATCACAAGTTCCCAGAGCTTAACTGTTTACTCTGACAGCTACCACAAAAAAAACTCTAGTATTTATTTTACAACCAAATAAATCGGAGAAATGCGAGAAAATGTTAGCATTTGTGAAGCTGTAACCAGTGAATGTTTTAGGCTATCTAATAAAATTACTAAAACCATGAATCATTTACCAAAATTATCATCAATTAGGTCTAATTTTACATCCATGAACAAATCAAATAATTGATTGATTCATTTCAGCACTGAATACATGACACAGAAATCTGATTATAGGACAAACTTTGACAGTGTTAACAGCTTTATTTGGCAAGTACAACCTGATAGATTTCATTGTTGGTCTCACTACACAGATTCACATGGATTCAGGGTCAAATAGATAAAACGTTGTGTCCAGATGAACTGATTCAACTTTATGTGATTTCCTTACCTGGATTATTGAGCATGCATAAAGACATTAAATAGATTGTTCAATTACACTGATAATCTTGTGTAAATGAATGATACTGCTTTAAGATGAAGATAAAGTGTTTCTGTAAAGCTCCCTGAGGCAAATTTGTAATCTGTGATATTGGGCTATACAAATAAATTTGACTTGTGAGCAAACATCCAGTTTAATGCATCAAGGGCCCTTGACTGTATGACAAATGTCCAACAGCTTGAGGAAACTTCTTATATTTTTCAAACCAAAATCTTTTTTATTCTTTTATGAATTTGCCAGTAAAATGATCCACCTCTAGTGATGTTTGTTCATGGTAAGCTGTGATAAGGGAATCTCTAAACTGCTCTCTCACTTGTACCTCCAAAATGACACCAAGTTCTAATTCTCTCTACAAATAAAACTTCTACATGGGTTGAAATTAACTTAAATGCACAAGGGAAAATTAATAAAGACATTGGGAAGACACTTTGTTGGCCATTCTAAATTAACTTGACGAGCCAACGTAATAGGGCTGATAAGGCAAACATCATCATTGGCGGTCACTCGGGGTCGAGTATGACTGTCCTCCTTCTGGGTTTTCAGGTGGGTGTAGAGGTGTAGAGGTTGATCCTGGAGCTGCATAACGGGAGGACACCTGCGCGTGACAGCTTTTTACGTGGAGTGGCTGATGCGCCTGCAGCCACCACACGGTCCTTGGCAGGGGGTGGCCAGAGTCCAATGGCATGGAGAACCAAGACGATTGGGGACCACCCACTGTTGCAGCCTTCATCCGCCTTCACTGCCGTTGTGAGCTGGAGAACTCTTCTGCCTGTTCCGCCGTTAAGGTCTTTGTTGGCTCGCACTTCGTCTGAAACGAACCTTGACCTATCCGCCTTGGGTGACCCTACCAGGAGCCAAGCTCCGGATGGCATAGCTCTTGGGATCATTAGTACACACAGGCTTCTCCACCACAACAAGGTGGCAGTCCAGGAGAAGGATAAGCCAATAGACCATAATACACACAGGCTACAATAGCTAGTGGTTCTATACGGGACACCATGTCTGCCAGAGTGAAATGAAATTGAGTTTGATTAGTTTAACTTGTAAATTTTAGCCCTATGGAGTTCAGTGCTATGATTTCAGAATGCTTTCAATCATGACCATACCTTGGAGAACACCTGTAAGACATATTAAAGTCATATATTATCATATCACAGTGATCTCCTTGTCCTGAATTTTGTTATTTGAATCTGTTCATCATGTCTATACTGGAATGAACCAATGCTATGGATCCCTGGGATGCCTTCTTTTTGTGGTCTAATACTCTTGTTTCATTAGAGGAACATTCCTCTGGCAGTAAGGATTAGCTTGCCCAGGAGACATCTGTCATACCGTTATAGCAGTCCAATGTGATGACAGCAATCTTCGTGGGCTCGGCAAAGCGAATTGTGAACTCTTGAGGAAACATACCAGTGGACATCCAAAACGTGTCGGTGTTTCTGAGGAGAGGAGAGAGCAACGTATGAGTCGGTATCAACACACTGTTGTCAAAACACCGCAAAGAAGGTAAAAGGAGTCGCTTTTCTAACTTTACCGTTACCAGCGTTACTTTGCAATCTAGCATCCTAACAAAACAAAACAAAAGAAAAAAGATCAACTGTATCTGCATCAGAGCAACACGTACCCATCAATTATATTTTCTGGGGGGTGATTCTCGTCACCGGATGTAGCCAGGACAACGTTTGCGCCTAAGGAAGTAAGAGATTGATTTGTCATCATTCGCAAACCATCAAGCTTCACATGCAATGAAACGAGCAGCGTGAAGCTGGCGTTAGCGCTAGTTAGAACTTATATCCGGACTCAAGTCTACAACCTCCGCCGTTGCCCCGCCAACCAGACTGTCGCTAAACATTTACGTCATCGCTTTGATGATACGTCACTACCTGCGACACACGTTGTTCTGAGAGAGTTAGCGACTCTCAAGTTTTCTTGCTCGTTTTTTTCCGCTGTAAGTTGCCTTAAGCATGGCAAACGGGTGCGAAGACGTCCTTTTTACACGTGGGACAGGACAGGTATGTTTTCATAAAATACTTGGACTAGAATCTTAGTGCTTATCTCATGTCGTAGATTACGCTAGATTTGTTAATAATGTAATGTTTGCACCCAGTCAGGGGGTCAGGAGTTGCAGCTGCATTTTCAGTTGCACAGATGTTAAATAGCGTTGATGTCGGACCGAAAACCGTCCTTGTCAAGATTATACGAGGTCAATGAAGATGGCTTTTCGACAATACGGTTATCTGTTCCACGGTGTTTGTCATCCAAACGTCAACTTCCTCTGTATGCATTAATTGCACTGTGGCATGCACAAAGAGGAACCACTGATTTCGAATTAGGAGTCCACCTTTTTATAGAGCTGTCATTTTTCTTAGGGCTGGGCAATAATTCGATAATATCGTGTATTGTTTTTCAGTGGTATTGAGTTAGGATGAAATTCTGATTTATGGTGATACACATTTTGTTGTCTAAATGAGTGATAACGACCATCTAATACCAAACATTTCTCACAAAACGAGGTCTGAAATGAGCGAGTATTAATTTGAAACTAGTTTTGATTTGATATACTTAACCAAACATTTTGATGTGATGAACCTCGTTTGGTTTTTAAATATGGTATTGTGCATGGGTAAACAGATATTTTGATATATATTGTTCTGTAAAAAAAAAAGAATATGGTTATTGTGATGTTTTCCGTATTGCCAAGCTCTGCCATACCTAATTTGCTGTTTTCAGTCATTGGGAAAAGATCATTTAAAGGAAAATTTAACATTTCTACATCGGCCATAATTCTACTTCACATTCAAACATTTCAGAGTGATGATTCAGATATCTGGGATGACACAGCACTGATAAAGGCTTATGACAAGGCAGTGGCATCATTCAAGGTAAAATGTTTACTTATATCAAAGAAATTCATATTTCTTTTATTTTTACTTTATACTCATGCTTTATCCATTTAAAAAAAAATTTGTCTTTGCATCAGACTGCCCTTAAGGACGACGGTGATCCACAGACTTCCAAGAGGGATTCTCCTGGAAAAAAACGCAAGAGCAACAAAAATAACCAGAGCAGTAAAAGAGCTAACACCCCGCCAGACAGAGCGGTTAGTAACAGGATTTATTCAGATATAGGAGAACAAAAGTTTTCAGCTGTTAAAAAGTGTAAAATTGGGCATCCGGGTAGTGTAGCAGTCTATTCCATTGCCTACCAACACGGAGATCGCCGGTTCGAATCCCCTTGTTACCTCCAGCTTGGTCGGGCGTCCCTACAGACACAATTGGCCGTGTCTGAAGGTGGGAAGCCAGATGTGGGTATGTCTTGGTCGCTGCACTAGCACCTCCTCTGGTCGGTCGGAGCGCCTGTTCTGGGTGGAGTGGGAACTGGGGGGTATAGCGTGATGCTCCCACACGCTACGCCGCCCTGGTGAAACTCCTCACTGTCAGGTGAAAGAAGCAGCTGGCGACTCCACATGTATCAGAAGAGGCATGTGGTAGTCTGCAGCCCTCCCCGGATTGGCAGAGGGGGTGGAGCAGCAACCAGGATGGCTCGGGAAGAGTGGGATAATTGGCCGGATACAATTGGGGAGAAAAAATCCCCCAAAAAAATCAGTTAAAATTTCTTAAACTCAAGTTTTAATCCTCTGTTTCATTCATTTCAATCCCAGATACCTGAGGCACAGGCATAATTGGCAACTACAACATTAATTCACACATTTTGGCCTTTTGTGTTTTGATTCAGTGTACACATCCCTCCATGTTGTGTCACAGTGGCAGGTTGGTGACTCGTGCTGTGCTTACTGGTCAGAGGATGGCATTCTTTATCCAGCTACCATTTCCTCCGTGGACCTGAAGAGGGGTACTTGTGTAGTTTTTTTTAAAGACTATGGGAATGAGGAAGAACAGAACCTTAAAGACCTATTATCAGAGACCTCTGAGGTTAAGGAGGAGACATATATCAAGGTATAGTAGGGAAATTTTCATTCTCAGTCTTCTAGCCCATAAACAACAGAAGATCTTGGAATTAGTATAGTGCTATAAGCATACAGTATTCACTATTAATGAACTGATAATTTAGTATCTCCATTTGGTTCTTTGCTTTTATGAGATGTTCGTCCTTCTTCTTCAAAACAAATTGGTGCATAGTATTTGGAGAAAATATTTTGAAACTCAAGCAGAGATTAATATAAAGAAGTTGAGGAGTCAATGAGCCTTATGATTGAAGTAATGTGTTTGTTTTTCATTGGTTTGTTTGGAATAAAGGTAAATGAAGAGGATTCTTCAACAGAGGAAAGTGAGAGGTCAACCGCACAACACCTGCACGGACAGCAGCCACACACCAAACCCCCAAAGGCCAAATCCCCCAAGGATCCCAACCCTAAGTGGCTTCCTGGGTTTCCCCCTGGTCCGCCACCCATGCCAAGCTTCAAAATGGTAAAAAAAATAAAAATATAGGTCATGCTTTTTTCTGCTGTTACAGCTCCAACCTATTTTTCACACAAAGAGGTGTTGGGTGCTATATCTAATTTCATTATTACCAGGATCAGTGTGTTTTCAAGCGAAGTATTTAAATGACTCGATCCCCATTCTTTTTTTCCAGCCTATGCTGAGCAAGTTCTCTTCTTGCCATCTTGAAGTCTGTTATTCAGAGACAAAGTATATATTCCCAAGTCTGTTTCGTGGTTGAGCATAGAATATTTGGAAGTAGCTGAAATTAGACAATGGATAAGACTGGAGTACTTTGTAAAAGCATTCATTAGAAAGGGTTGAGTCTGTTATGACCTTTGTTACACATTGTGTTGAAGCCTGTGCTATATTCTTCTAGCCAACACACAGCCAGTCTAGGGATTCTGGCCTTCCACCTCCATTCTGGCCACCCATGATGTCTTCTGG
Source organism: Lampris incognitus (assembly GCF_029633865.1). NCBI lineage: Eukaryota > Metazoa > Chordata > Actinopteri > Lampriformes > Lampridae > Lampris > Lampris incognitus. Next base: position 139,575,963 of record NC_079211.1, on the reverse strand, counting down.
GCCACCGGTGAGTCTACAAATGACACAGGAAAAAAACAGCTTTGATCACTTATTTATGCAAATTAAAATCTGCCTACACCGAAACATAAACTGACCAACACACCTGACAAACTAAGTAAAAAAAAGGGGAGATCATTTCTCCTGTCTTGACGATACCTGATGCGGTGTATTTCTGCTCTAGATGATCCCACCTCCACCACCAATGAGTCCTGATGTGGGGGTTGATGAGGCCTTGGGCACTATGCTCATCTCCTGGTATATGAGTGGATACCACACTGGATACTATCTGGTATGTGGACAGAATGAAACTTCACCAATCTAGAATAGCTAAGGCAAAGTTTGTGATTTTAAAAATGAGCGCTTATGTAAAAGTTGTTTGTTTGGTTTTCCCAGGGGTTGAAACAGGGACGCAAAGAAGCTCGCTCTGGGAAGAAGACTCAGTCTCATCGCAAATGAAGTTTTCAAAGTTTGAGAGAGTCCCTTCGGATTTCACCTGTAGTATGAACCCACCCTCTAGTGCTTCGTTTGGGTCTGTCTCTTCATTGTCAGCTTTGTAAATGGAAACGTTTATAAATGAAAAGTTCATTGTAGTAAGTAAAGTGTCTGGGTTGTTCAAAGGTGCATGGTTCTTTTATTTTTGTAAGTTAATGAAATAAAAACTATCTCATCGATGACTAGCTTCACATTACACCTTTTGCTGTTGAACTGTTGACATATTGTGTTGCAGAGACTTTGTAGAAATGATTAGAAAACATTGTGTTTCTTTGTTGGTTGGTTCATTGACCAAGAATGGAGCGAACGACCACTGAAGAGAAGCCATTTAACCAAAACAGATGAGCCGCTGTGGCGACCCCTAATAGGAGCAGCTGAAAGTAGTAGTAGTAGGAGTAGAAGTAGGAGTAGTATGTATATGTCACAGACACCAAGTGCATGTAGTTGCAATGGCGAGTATGGATCTGTAGAAGTCGGATCATTCTTTTGTGTCAGATTCTTGGGAAGATGTTTGAGCGTTAATATTAATAGCAAGCACTCCCTGCTGTTCGTTGCTACACAGGAACATTCTGTAGTTCCTATAGTGTATCTCCTTTTTTTTTTTAGGTTGCTGAGGATTTGGTTGCAGGCCAGACATGAGTCCTGCTTTACTCCCTGTGGTGCTTCCCACAGAGTTAATTCAGGGTATCGTTCTAGCACAGGCCCTGCATTCAAGTTGGGCTTTTTCCCTGAGGTGTTCTACTACCCAATATAGGATCACATCCATCATATGCTTTGAAATTCATGTAAGATAACCGCATTCTTCAGGGTGATGGCAAAAAAAAAATGTAAGCAGGAATCTTTTACATCAGAGAATATGACTCGGTGAGACTGAAGGCAGATAAAGATTTTCCTCGATCGCTGACAACAGAAGATCTTTTACTTCGGGGTCTCCATTGAGAGTTTCTTGTCTATTGTTAAAGTGTCCCATAAATGACATGACTATATAAACAGTTTTACTTAATACCAGCTTAATTTGATTTTTTTGTTGTTGATTAAATGGAGATGGAAAGTAACAGTTAATCATACTAAAGCAACAGTCCTGGAGATTTAGATGCAAACAAAACTTTTTTTTGTGCAAATTTATATGTAGTTAATGTATCGTCCTAAGACCTAATCTCGACTGGTTGGCTTTTCAGTATTATGGGAACCGTATGCAACACTGACAGGGCTGTACATACGATAGTACATATTTTGAGCAAAGAAAGCCACATGTAATTACAGTGGAGCCAGCCAGAGTCATTATGCTAGGTTTGTTATGCCTTCCGTCTGTAAAAAGAAGAGCCCTATCGCACATGCCCATACTACTGGTGGCTTTATTCCTACGCCCACTCGCCCAGTTTAAAAGAGGTGAACTATTTAGCTGTGCGAGACAGACGGGAGAGCAAGAGGAGAGGAGAGAGAGAGAGACAGAATAGGGTTTTGTTGTGAGGGGGGGTGCGATAGCGTTGATTGTCTCATGTTTTCAGACCATGGGATCTCCTACCCCCCCCCCCAGCTCTTCCATCCCAGCTATTGCTCTCTCGATTGGAGAGTAGCCCCCTTTGTGAGTGGGGTTTTGTGCCCACATCTTATGCCTTACTGTAACTTGAGCACATCTGCGTTGAACTCCCATTGGTCCCTTTTGTTTTTGTTTTGGGTTTTTTTGCGGGAATTTGCGTTGGCGCGAAAGAGCAAACTGAATGAATAAAGACAAATCAAACGACAATCGGTTAGGAAATGTAGCTTGGGTTATTGACGTGCACGATTGCCGCTGTAAACGAGGGGTTATGAAGCAGGCCTATCTGTGCCTTCCAGAGAGGGTTTGAAATCAGCCATGGCAAAGCACACACATAAGCTTATTGCCCAAGCTGTGCAGCGAGCGGAGCTCCCCCAAAGGGGCCGATCCTCCCCAGCCAGGAACTAAAAGAGGGTCAGGGCCCAAGCGCGGGAAATCATCGCTCTGCCCTCTGCGATTGAGGAGGCCACGTGATGTGTAAACACATTCTGCGAGTCACACGGCGCCTGCTAGCAAAGAGACGGAAACTCCAAAAAATGAGATTGCGCTGCTGTATAAGTAACAATGCTCTGGGCTATTTACATAAGCTCCCAACAGCATCAAACATCCTGGTTTTAAATGAGGGACGGGGGGGGGAGATAAGAGGGATAAGGGGTTACGGAGGCCACCGCACACCCGGTGTGGAAATAAAGTACGTTTTTGATCAAGCGTTAGTCTGACGTTCAGATTATGCTGCAAAAAAAAAATTGTGCGACGCCGCATTAAAGCGAAGGGGGGGGGGGCAATTTGACGAAAACAGGGAGGACCCGTTTATGGCCGATTTACACTTGATAAAACAATTCTCGGAGGGTGAATGTTTTTTTTTTTTTTTTATTATTATAGCCGGTTATTTTCTTGCCCGGTGCGGGATTCGCTACAAGATGTACTGCACCACAAGGCGACATCACTGTAAACCACTAGTAAGACACGTTAGCCCCTGGTTAACGGGTCTGACCCTTTAGCCGAGCGGTTAGTGTTGTCGCCTTGTGGTGCAGTACACCCCGTATCGAATCCCGCACCGGGCAAGAAAATAACCGGTTACATTACCGTATTGTCAGTAGCCGTGAGGATCCTCTCGTGACGGTGAAGTGGTGCAACGGCGTGCAAAACATCATTTGTCACAGAAAATTGCACGTTTTCGTCTGTACCGACGAAGGGCGTGACGAATGAAAAGAATGTCTAATTTAAAATTTAATGATTGTTAAGGAACTATTAAGCAGCATTGATTTGATTTTAAACCTTGACAAAACAGAGAAACTGGAGCGCCATAACGCCTAGCGCACAATACACGTAATAACCTTCAAATCCCATCTCGACACGTGCCTTTTCCAACTGGCGTACTCAGTCTGAGCCGCGCTTCATTGAGTCTTGTGCAGATATATACTTACCTGTTGTGTTGACTTTTTGTTGTCTGATACGGTGCCGCTTGTTTTTGTATCTTAACTGTGTTGTGTGAGGTGTCCTTGAGTGCTCTGAAAGGCGCCCACAAATAAAATTTATTATTAATGTTATTATTATTATTATTACTACTACTACTGCTACTACTATTATTATTATTTTTATTACTATTACTATTACTACTACTACTACCACTACTACTACTACTACTATTATTATTATTACTATTACTACTGCTACTACTATTATTATTATTTTGTTACTACTACTACTACTACTATTACTATTATTATTATTATTATTACTATTACTATTACTACTACTACTACTACTGCTACTACTACTACTCCTACTACTATTATTATTATTTTTATTACTATTACTACTACTACTACCACTACTACTACTACTACTATTATTATTATTATTACTATTACTACTGCTACTAATATTATTATTATTTTTGTTACTATTACTATTACTACTACTACTACTACTACTACCACTACTACTACTACTACTATTATTATTATTATTATAACAGCATAAATACCTTAAGTGCAGCAAAGTATATTTGGGCTGTCGGGGTATGCATTAAGCCAAGTCATTTTTATTTTGTTTATAACCTCTTATAACCTCTTCTCGAGAAACTTAAGTTCAGCGTCATTAAAAAAAGAGAGAGAAATCGTCATGACTACATCTTAGAAAATGTTTAATTTTCATGTGGGAAAAAGTCCAAGCATTGTTTTCAGCCAGTTCATTTGTAAGCCCTGCCAAGTCCGTGCAGAAGATGGACTCAGACTTGACGCTTGTGCAATATTTTCACTCCGAGAGATCAAGTTCCACTTATCCTGAAACAGACGAGTCTAGTTTTGGGCTAAAGGTTAAATATTCATATTCTTTATGAATTTGAGTTTTAGCACAGCTTCCCCCCCCCCCCGGCACATATTTCATTGGTACAGAAGTGGACTACATTGCATTTGACAGTATTTATGGCCGTTTTGTTTCACCAATAGAAAATCTAAAACTTGCTGGATATAATTGAAATCTAAATATTCATATATAAATATAAATCATCCAACTAGCTGTATGTATGGACAGGATGTATATGTATATGCATATATATATATATATACATACATATATATACATACATACATACATACATATATACATACATATACACACTCACACACACAAACAAACACACACACACACACACACACACACACACACACATATATATATATATATAGTATTGCTGGCTTGCTATACTTCCGTTGCCCGGTCCGTGCCACATGAAGGAGGGTTTGAACTTCTACAGAACTTATTATTATTCATTCCATCCATTATCCGAACCGCTTATCCTGCTCTCAGGGTCGCGGGGATGCTGGAGCCTATCCCAGCAGTCATTGGGCGACAGGTGGGGAGACACCCTGGACAGCCGCCAGACTATCACACACACACACACACTTGCTTGCTTTGCTTTAGGTTGTCCGTCGTGTCCGATGATGACAATCCTGCCTCTGTCACTTGTGAGTCTTCTTATGGCTGTAAAGCCCTATCCGCGATCCACAATGTCTGCCACAGACAGAACAGGTGAAATCACTGACTGGGGGTGTAGGTGTGGTACTGGCTTCATGTCTCTTCAGACGTCTTCTGGTCCGTCGATCACCGCAGTCCTTCTCGAGGTTTTGCACCCCTTGTTGACAGAGCTGCCGCCAGATGGAGCGTTGGGCGGCAGTGTCTTCCAGCTGGCTCGGGTTCAGGCCGCACTTCTTTATGATGGTCTTCAGCTGGTCTTTGTACCGTTTTTTCTGGCCCCCTGCCAAGCGGCGGCCAAGATGTAGCTGGCCATACAGCACTTTACGCGGTAAGCGCTCCTTTGGCATCCTGATGACGTGACCGAGCCATCGAAGTTGGTGCTGGGTGACGGTAGCCTCCATGCTGATGCAGTTGGTCTTGCGGAATATTTCAGTGTGGGGCACTCGGTCATGCCAGGTTATCCTCAGGATGCATTGTAGGCATCTGATGGGGAAGGCCTCAAGCATCCTGAGGTGGTGGCTGTACAGGGTCCACGCCTCACAGCTGTAGAGGAGAGTCGTGATGACAACTGCCAAGTAGACAGATATTTTGGTGTGGAGGTTGAGGTCTTTGTTTTGAAAGACCCTTCTCCTAAGTCTGCCAAAAGAGGATGACGCTTGTTTAATCCGGTTTTGCATCTCCCTGTCGATGCTGCAGTCGTCAGAGAGGAAGCTGCCCAGGTATTTGAAGGATTCCACTGTTGCAAGTGGTTTGTCGGAGATGTTGAAGGTTGGTGAATGAGATGGAGGAGTAGATGCCCACTGGCATACTACTTCAGTCTTTGTCACATTTATAGAGAGCCCCAGCCTACCATACGCCCTTGCAGCAGCTGCAAGGGTAGCTTGTAGTGCCTCGGATGTGTGGGCCACAACTGCACAGTCATCTGCGTACTGTAACTCGATGATGTGCTCAGATGTCATTTTTGTGACCGCTTGGAGCCTACGGATGTTAAATAGGTTTCCATCTAGTCTGAAGTCCACAGTAACCCCACTGTCCTTCCTGATTTCCTTGTGGAGCAGCAATGTCACACACAGGAGGAATATGTTGAAGAGAACTGGAGCAAGGATGCACCCCTGACGTACCCCGGTGCACACCCTGAAGGGCTCGGATTCCTGGCCTCCAATGGTCACACGTGCCATCATCCCCACGTGAAATCTTTGAAGGATGTTGACAAACTTTCGTGGACAGCCAAACTTCAGGAGGATGTTCCATAGGATGTCCCTGTTGACTGTGTCGAAAGCCTTTGACAGGTCGATGAAGGCTATGAAGAGGTTCTGATGTTGCTCCCTGCACTTCTCTTGGAGTTGCCGTGCTGTGAACACCATGTCCACAGTACTCCTATTCCTCCTAAACCCACACTGTGACTCAGGCAACAGCTCCTCTGAGATGTGTTTTACCAGCCTGTGTAACATGAGTTTGGCCAGGACTTTTCCAGCAACAGCCAGTAGTGAAATGCCACGGCTGTTGCCACAGAGGGACTTGTCTCCTTTGCCTTTATATATGGAGATGATGTTAGCATCCCTCCACTGCTGAGGGACAGTTTCGTTCTTCCATACGTGTGAGATGAACAGGAAAAGTGCACGGGTGCAGAGGTAGCCTCCCTGTCTAAAAATCTCTGCAGGGATACTGTCAGGGCCAGGGGTCTTGTTATTTTTCAGCGACCTAACTGCACAATGAACCTCTTCAAAGGTTGGTGGAAGGTCAAGGTCTTGGATGGTGGGGCGGACAGGTAGTTCATCCAAGATCGAGGGATCTGTTGGGGAGGGCTGGTTCAAAAGAGTCTCAAAATGTTCTGCCCATCTTTTTGTGATGAGTTTCTGGTCCTTTATGAGGGTGGTACCATCATCAGACTTCAGGGGGGAGACAGAGCAGTTTCTTGGGCCGTAGATGGTTTTCACTGCATCATAAAAGTTGTGCATATCATTTCTATCGGTATGGGATTGTATTTCATTTGCCTTCGATATCCACCACTCATTCTGCAGGGCACGCAATTTTGACTGCACCTCTCTCCTGGATGCTTGCCATTGTTGCCGGAGTGTAGCTGATGTGGGATTGTTGAGGACAGCACTGTGTGCTTTATGCATGCCTTTGAGTATGGAAGTTATTGTGCCTGTGTTGTCATTGAACCAGTCCTGGTGTTTTCTGCTCTTGTAACCGATGGATTGGGATGCTGCCTTGTAGAGTCTGGAGCTCACGGAAGACCATTTCCTATCAATGGAATCATCCGTGCTCAAGAGAAGCTCAATGTCTTCCAGGTTTTCAGCCAGAGAGAGGCGGAGATTGTTCTGGACCTCAGCCTTTTCTAGCCGGGTACAGTCAAGCCTCTTCTTTCCTGACCTTTGGAGACGAACAGCAGGGCGTACCTCCACCTGGAGCCTGGTCATGATGAGCCGGTGATCTGTCCAGCACTCAGCACCTCTCATTGCACGAGTGAGTAAGACGTCTTTTGTATCAGCACGTCTCACAATGATGTAGTCCAATAGGTGGCAATGTTTGGAGCGTGGGTGCATCCAGGATGTTTTGTGCTTATTTTTTAAATGGAAGAGGGTGTTTGTGATGGTCAAGCCATGCTCAGCACAGAGGCTTAGGAGGCGCAGTCCATTTGCATTGACTTTCCCAATGCCATGCCCACCAATGACACCACTCCACACCTTGTTGTCTTTCCCCACTCTGGCATTGAAATCGCCCAGCAAAAAGATCTTGTCCTCCTTGGGTATATGACGGAGAGCCTCATCTAGTGACTGATAGAAGCGGTCCTTTACGTCATCCTCTGATGGCAGTGTTGGTGCATAGGCACCTAGGAGGGTGGCATAACGTTTCTTGGCCAGAGGGATCCTGAGCGACATGAGCCTTTCACTTATGCCAATCGGTGTTTCAGTGAGTCTTGATAGGATGCTGTTTTTTATTGCAAATCCCACACCATGCTGATGTTGTCCTCCTGCAGGGTATCCCTTCCAGAAGAAGGTGTAGGTGTCCTCCTTCAGGGAGCCTTCATCCAGGAACCTGGTTTCACTGAGTGCAGCAATGTCAATATTGTAGCGATTGAGTTCCGCTGCAATTAGTGCAGTCCTTCGCTGAGGTCTTTCGGCATTAACGTCCAGCAGAGTTCTTATGTTCCATGTTGCCAGTTTAAAGGGAATTATTTTCTTTTTTTTATTTCGACCGCAGAGTGGAATGTCCCGATAGGTGCGGTAGCCTATCCAGGATGTTTTGAGTGGGCAATGTTTAGGCCACCTTTTCTAGGCCCCTCCCCAGTTGGGGTGAGCAGTGTGGCTCCTAAATAGGGCTGCTCAGACACACAGGGGTCTGCCGAGAGCAGCTGCCACTCAAGCCCAGCTGCTGGCGACCATGAATAGCCCTGTGCCGCTGGCGTGCAGGGGTCTGATTAGGAGCTTCCAGTGCATTCATACCTGCTCCCGTCACCAGACACCCCATCGCCGCCAGACTTTATTCCGGTTGCTGGTCTCACCGAGGCAGAGGTGGATACCTGCGCAAAGAGATTATTTACAGTGCTGCTGGGGGTGCGCATGTCCCAGCAGCACTTCTTCACTGTGAGAGGGTGGGATCTGGTGGCAAGGGGGGCCCAAGACGACCAGCACTCTTCCACAGCTGCAGGAGGCTGCCGGAGCTCCAGTCTGTCAGAGGACCGCCTATCGTGCGCCGCCATGCACATTGCTTTTCTCTCAGGGTGTGCTCCCCTAGCCTTTGTCGTCCTACACTTACCCACAAGGCAGTGGGACAGTGGTTGGTCAATGCCAGGGCGTATCCACTTCACATGGGCCTGCGCATTAGACCTCTGGGGACCACTGTAGCTCCGAGATCCCCTACAGTTTAGCCAGGGACCGCAAGGTACCCAGTTACCGTGTGTGGCCACGAGGAGGCACTGCAGGAGTCTTGGCGGTAGAGAGGCTATGTACCGGCAGGGGAGACTTACGCACTCGGCTCCTCTTTTCACCCCCACAAAGAGGGCTAGCCGGCGGCAGTAGCTGAGAGCAGAGTGTAGCAAGCAGAAGCAGCATGCAGCATGCACTAACTACAAGCACTACTACCCCAGTATTACTGCACTGACGCATCACACACGCCCTGTGCATCACACACACACACACACACACACACACACACACACACACACACACACACACACACACACACACACACACACACACACACATTCACACCTAGGGACAATTTAGTACGGCCGTTTCACCTGACCTACATGTCTTTGGACTGTGGGAGGAAACCGGAGCACCCGGAGGAAACCCAGGCAGACACGGGGAGAACATGCAAACTCCACACAGAGGACGACCCGGGACGACCCCCAAGGTTGGACTACCCCGCGGCTCGAACCCAGGACCTTCTTGCTGTGAGGGAATTATTATAATAATTATTATTATTAGGGCCCTGCGATGGACTGGCGGTCTGTCCAGGGTATCTCTCCGCCTGCCGCCCAATGACTGCTGGGATAGGCTCCAGCATCCCCGCGACCCCGATTGGGATAAGCGGCTTGTTGGATAAATGGATATATATATATATATATATATATATATATATATATATATATATATATATATATATATATATATATATATATATATATATATATATATATATATATATATATATGAGCACGGTGGTTAGCGCTGTTGCCTCACAGCAAGAAGATCCTGGGTTCGAACCCCGGGGTTGTCCAACTTTGAGGGTCATCCCAGGTCATCCTCTGTGTGGAGTTTGCATGTTCTCCCAGTGTCTGTGGTGGGTTTTCTTCCGGGTGCTCCAGTTTCCCCCACCATCAAAAAGCCTCGCATGTGAGGGTTTATACTCCTGTCTGTGCGCCTGACCGAGGCAATGGCAAAAGAGCTGGAGTTGGTCTCCGGGTGCTGCACGGCGGCTGGGCACCGCTCCCAACTACACAGCTAGGTTAAATGCAGAGGAAGAATTGCCCCACAGGGATTAATAAAGTAGTAAAAAGAAAAATATATATATATAACGTTTTTTTCCGAAACCGCCAATGGTGTTATAAGTGCTCAACTAATGAGGAGCGGAATATCAACATAGATACAGGAGAAAAAGAGTGTGCGACGCACGAAACAGGCCTGTACTGCTATGCATGAAACCTTTTTTCCCCTGTATCTGTGTTGATATATATATATATATATATATATATATATATATATATATATATATATATATATATATATATTCAATTCAATTTTATTTGTATAGCCCAATATCACAAATTACACATTTGCCTCAGTGGGCTTAACAGCAACACAACATCCTGTCCTTAGACCCTCTAATCGGATAAGGAGCAACTCCCTAAAAAAAACCTTTAACAGGGAGAAAAAATAGGAAGAAACCTCAGGGAGAGCAACAGAGGAGGGATCGCTCTCCCAAGACGGACAGCGTGCAATGGATGTTGTGTTCACACAATTTACATAATACAACATTGAAAGAGGATAACAGAATTATAATGGACATAACATTTATGAAGAACATGATGCACAGGATGCCAAGCAGTTTCCACATGCCAACGGAGCAGTCCGGGACCCAAGCCACGCCACCAGCATCATCATGTAATAAAAGAAAAACTTATGTGAGGAGTGGGAGGGCAGGCAGCATCCAAATGGCGCCCACCATCACCACGGAGACCTGGGAGGAGAACCGACTGCACGTGCACGCAAGAGAGACTCACATGACACCATTCAAACACAGAAAAAGAGAAAGGAGAAGACGTCATTCAGAGCGAGAGAAAAGACATGTTAGAGAAGAGAACAGTTTGCAAAAGTCATTAGCCATAATCTATTAAGTCATCAACTAGTCATAATCTATACTCTGTAATCTATACTCGATAATCTCGTCGGCAGAACAGTGGTTGGTAAATTCATTGAGACAGAAAACCAACCCGCCATCCAGTACAGGTTGTGAAGGACCCAACATAAAGGCAACTAATTGTAAGCTAAGGCAAAAAGATGAGTTTTAAGTCTGGATTTAAAGGACTCAACAGACTCTGATTGTCTGATGGCAGCAGGCAGGTTATTCCACAACAATGGAGCCCGATAAGAAAAGGCCCTGCCACCAGCTGACTTCTTTTTAACTTTGGGTACACACGGGAGCCCTGTATTTTGAGAACGAAGAGCTCGAGATGGCATGTAAGGTTTAAGGAGATCAGACAGGTAGGATGGGGCAAGCCCATTTAGGATTTTATAAGTCAGCAGAAGCACCTTGTATTCTGATCTAACAGGGATAGGAAGCCAATGAAGGGAGGCAAGAATTGGCGTAATATGGTCAAATTTCCTAGTTTTAGTTAGGATTCTAGCAGCAGCATTCTGAACCATCTGAAGACTTTTAGTACTAGAATGTGGCAGACCTGAGAACAGAACATTACAGTAATCAAGTCTGGATGAAACACATGCATGTATTAGAGTCTCTGCATCAGCCACGGAGAGAAAAGACCGAATTTTAGCAATGTTACGTAAGTGAAAAAAGGCAGTCTTGGTGATTTCTTTAATGTGCTTATCAAAGGAAAGGCTGGGATCAAACGTAACACCAAGATTTTTGGCTGCCGCACTTTGTGAAACCACACAGTTGTCGATTGTTATCGTTACTCGATCAAATTGGTGTCTGTGTCTAGCAGGGCCAATGACTAGCATCTCGGTTTTATCTGAATTTAAAAGCAGAAAGTTAAGTGACATCCAGTTTTTCACAGTAGCGAAGCAGGCCTCTAACTTAGTGATTTGAGTATATATATATATGTGTGTGTGTGTGTGTGTGTGTGTGTGTGTGTGTATGTATATGTATATGTATATGTATGTATATATGTATGTATATATATATATGTATGTGTGTGTGTGTGTATATATATATATATATATATATATATATAATCCAGTGAGTCAAGTAAATTCTTTATGAGACAGTACAGGCCTGTTTCATGCCATAAGCAATCATCAGCTGTCAGAGCAGGTTTATTGACAGCTGGTGATTGCTTATGGCATGAAACAGGCCTGTACTGTCTCATGAAGAATTTACTTGACTCACTGGATTATTTTGCTCCTTATTCATTAAGCACTTTCCCTACCACTGAGTGTTTCTTTTGACAAAGTTTTATATATATGTGTGCGTGTGTATGTATTAGGCACAATGTTGTGAAGCAAATAGTATGAAAGTCATTGTAAGAAGTGTAACAAATTGACAAATTATGTGCCGGTTGATTGAGTTGTTTGAAAGTATTAAGAAGTTAAATACTATGTTTACTGTCCTATCATAAAACCGTGTCTGCCTCTGAACCACGATGTCAACGAAGGCTGCAGAATCTTACATTTAGTCCAGCGAAAACAAGAGCTCGGTCTGCAAAGTTTCAGCGCCGAAGTAATTTAAGAACTCTTGGCCTGTAAGGGCTTCATGCAGCTGGCGTGTTTCGCTGGCGGAGCCAGCTCACGGAGCGTCCCATGATGAGACCCCCCCAAACACACACTAACCGGCGGCGACTACAACAGACCGGAGGTGCGTCAAAGTAGAAATTTGTTCATAAATCAACCCTGTTTTGGAAATGAACTCAAATGTCTGAATGAAAAGGGGCTTTCTTAGGCTCCTAGTTCTTGCGTGGATGTGAACCTCTCCTAGATGACCTCGTGAACTTTGAAAATTCCATTCACAGCAGGTCCAGCAAATTCCTGCAGGGGCCCAAGGGCCTACCAGAGATTCTCATTCACATTCCTGCTACATCTTCATGGTCTGTTGCAAATGCTTGTAAATAAAAAGCAAACCGCTGGCAGCCACCCAGGGCTCGGCCTGCCCAGTAGCTTTCCAGCGAGGCCGTGCAACTGATATTAATGAACGGGGCATTCCCACAGGTTAAATCGAGCAGTCTTGCCTGAAACATTAAAAAGGTCTAAGCATGCCTGGTGGTGTGTCAAGTACAGACACACCACCACCAGACCCGACGCTTCACAGAACAGACATTCTTCATCAAAATACATCAGCTTTTTTTTTTTTTGCAGATCTCAACAAATACCCTAAAAGCGAATGAGAACATAAAAATAATAAGTTTTTGGACAATTGTTACCAGATATTAAAATGAAATACTACTGCGAAGATATGGTAGCCAACTTGTTTTGGGGGGGGGGGTAACGTAGCCCCATTATAACTGCCAATGAAAGGAATTAAAATGCATGCAACGTGCAATGTTTGCACCTGACTAGTGTGGAAAGGGAAAGCTGTACAGTATGGATCAGGAGGTCGAGCAGCTTGTCTGGTAACTGCGGGGATGCTGATTCAATCCTCAGTTACTCCTTGCAAAAAAAAATGTTGACGTGTCCTTGAGCAAACACCCTAAAGTGCTCCTGGTGAGGTGGTTGTTACCTTGCATGCTTAACACTGCCATCAGTCTGTGTGTGTGTGTGTGAAGTGCGTGTGCATGGGTGAATGTGAGGCATTCATTGAATGTAAAGTGCTTTGAGTGGCTGTTGCAGCCAGAAAAGTGCAATATAAATGCAATCCATGCAGAAACAATAAACTGGCCAGTCAGGTTTAGTTACACATAGATGAAGGGACTGTGAATGCCCCACAGCTCTCCCCTACTGATCAACGTACAGAGCAGCCAACAGTTCATAGTCAGCATTTCCAGATGTATCATCTGTAGTATAACAGCCACGCCAGCTGATATCAAAGGGGACATGCTTAGTGTGTCCTCAGTGCTGTTGGGTCCGTGTGGGGTTCCTGCTCAACATGTCATCATCGTCATCATCAGTTCTGTAACCTATGGAGGTCGTAGGAGCACAGCCGGATGCCTCAACAGGTTGAGTCATCATTGTGTTTCAGTAGGCGGGGGGGTACTTGGTGGTCCCTATCTCCTCTCCAGGTATGGATGGCCGTTGGTTCACAGAGGAACTCATCCGGCCTTTGGCAGGTTTTGTTTTTAGTCCTGCTGGGTGTCCACACACCCTCAAACCAGGACGCTCAACGTGTAGCTGTTTGTTAAAAAATTAAATATTTGCATACAATCAGTTTCTGCTTGACCGCTGGATGGAAGTCGATTCTAAATAGTTCAGTTACATTCAACACCTCAGCCCCCCCCCCCCAACAGCCCTTTGCTTTGGTAGATTTCACTTATTACTGACAGACAAATTATTAAAAAAAAACATGTTTTAGCAAAAGAAAACGTTTTCATCTGCTTACAAGAAATACGTACTGCTCATTTAGGAGCATCATTTCTGTCATTTCAGGCCACGTAGAATCAAAAATATGAAACAAACATGCTTGAAAAGTGAAAAATATACATATATATGAATCACATAAAAACCAATGCCCACCTGCACGTTTCTGACCAAACCTTTTCTCTAAAGATTCAACACTGTGTTGTTAACCAAGGATTGTTCAACATGTAGCCGGTGTTGCACCGAAGTCTGTGACCCCTCGGATTATGTGACCCTTCCTTTAAAACACTCTATTTCTGCCACACCCCCAGATGCTAAACCCAATTTTAACCACGCCAAACCCTCATCTAACATCAGATGTCTCCAACCCAATATCTCCAACCCAACCATCTCTAACTTTATGCCTAAATTTAACCTCATCTAAACTGCCGTTTTCTGTCTGAAAGAGTGTTTGAGTGGACGGGTCACATGATCTGATGGGTCACAGAATGTGGTGTAACACCCGGCAGCGAGTTCAGAAAACAGTCTCTAAGGGAATAAATAAAGGATTAATAATAACAAGATGGAATCTTTGAATAATTATCAATAACAATTAGCGTTACATAATCGATAAACCAGCCCCCCCACGGGGGAGAGATAGGCGCCCCTTTACCAAAAAGGATTTATTTTTCTAATTCTTCCGTTGACTTCAGTGGCGTGAGGGCCGCGGACTGGGACCCAGCGACATTTAAAACGCTTTTATGTCGACATTTCAGAATTTGAAATGCGTTTTTAATGGAATTTCAGTACACAAGACGCTTTTATATCGGGGATTTTAAAATTCCGATTGGTTTTTTTTATGTCGAAATCTTTGAATTTGGAAGTATTGGCTGCGTGATCCCGCTGCTAGGCGGAGTGTGGCCGCTAGAGGTCCCCGGACACGGAGCCGGGTTAAACTCGGGTTACTGGGGTTGTCAACGGCGTGTCCCGCCGGACGGGGCGCAAGCGCACCGGGCTTTGATTTGAGCGTCCCTGGAAAGCGGACGGGACGACGCGTTCAAAATCGCCGCAGCGTTTCCTTCCCCGCGGAACGGACGCGAACCGCGACCCGGCGCGGCGGATCAGAGAAGTGGTGGAAGTCTCTAGGGGGAGGCCCTCTGTGTGCGTGGGAGGGGGGAGGAGGAGGAGGAGGGGGGGCGCGTTCATACACCACTTGGATCTGCGTGTTTGCTCGTTCCTGACTTCCCAGAGCGATTCATTTAGCTACTGAAGTCAACTCACTTTATAAGTTCCGATAAAAGGATCAACCAAAAAAAAAAAAAAGGAGACATTTTGTGAAGTTGAAAAGAGGAGTAATGTTTTGCCGAAATCAAACGGCGAGAGCCACCGTCGCCCGCGGCTCTGCCCTTGAAATGGAGATACGGCGAGGGAAGTTCAGAAGGAGCGTTTTCTTGGACACATCACAGGTATAATCTGGAATTGTCCGCCTGCTATCACTATCACCACTACCCCCCCCCCTTCTCTACACAAACGCAGCATGGGGTCGGGTTTCTCTGTTTACAACTTTCTCCGCTCTTCCCTCTCCCTCCTCCCCGCTGGGTTTAATATTCCTCTCCCAGCCTGCTCTTTGAATCTGAGAGAAACGCCGCTGCTGCCGCTGCAGCTGCAGCGGCGTGGACTCCGGTAATGCCTCGCTTCAAATGGGGACGGATAAAGTCATCGGGGCCAAATTGCGACATTATATCGTTTTTGTTTTGGTTTTCTTGTTTTTGTTTTTTTTCCCCTCATTTAAATTCAACCACGTCGGGACAATTATCCGTGAAGGGATGGACACCAAAAAAACAAGTACAAATGAATAAAAACAGCGCATCAAAGTTGAACCGTAACAGATTAGAGTTGTGTCTATTCTGACGGAGCGTGGCCGGTAACGCGGCGCGCATCTGCTTTGTGCCAAGCGGCCCGTGTCAACATCTGCTTCTCGTTAGCCGCTGTGTCGGCGGGGCAGACAGGTTTAGAAGGGCTGACTTCGGATCTAACCTACTAATTATTGTTATTATTTCTTTCTCTCTCTTTATTTGCGGACACGCTTTTGATTGGAAGATCGCTCCCGACACACGTGCGTGCGCGCGTTCTCCTGAGCGCCTCAGTCACTGCAGGGCCTGTGCAGGACTGGGGTTACGTTTTGGGAGATCTGGGCCTTTTTGCTGATCAGCGGTGGACACACGTGTGTGTCTGTCAGGCTGATGTTGTATCGCACTCTTAAGATGCCGTGTGGTTTAGCTAAAGCTCAGAATGGCGGGGAACCAACTCAGTTAGTGAAAGGGATGCTTAAGCAGTCTAAAAGTGGTGCAATATACAGCAAATGGGGAGGGGGGGGACGTGGTGTGGGGGAGGGAAGGGGGAAAGGTATTGATTCTCTCTTGCTCCAGAATGTGTAGCACATACACTTTGTCCGCATGTGCATTTTCAGTACTTTTTTATAATTCATGTCACAGAAGATCTCCACTGACCCCCCCACACACACACCCCCACACTCACCCCCCACCCCCCAAGGAAGTCAAACGCTGTCCACCACAGCTGTATCGATCTGGTGCTGGAATGGAAAGGCTGCGGTGTGCTCTCTGGGTACTGGGAGTTAATGTCTGACCCAGTACATGAGCTCATGTACCCCCCCTCCCCCATCAGCCTTTCCGTTCCCGGAGATGCACTCATTTCACCTTGCTCTCTCTCTCCTGTTTATCCAGGCAGAAGTAAAGGGAGAATAAAGCCTGTCTGTCTGTCTGTCTGTCTGTCTGTCTGTCTGTCTGTCTGTCTGTCTGTCTGTCTGTCTGTCTGTCTGTCTGTCTGTCGTCGGTGCGGCAGACAGTGCAGATGTTTGCCATGGAGAGCGAGACGCTTAATGAATTTGATTAGAAGAGAAAATGTTTTTGCGCGTAGAAGTGTTCATTTAGTGGTTGAAGATGATGCTTGCTGCTAATTAAATACTCATACTCAACCCCCCCCCTGTTTTTTTGCTGACCAGTTTTTGCGCGAGCCTATCAGTTATTTCTAACCATAGAAAAAGCTATGAGAAGTTCTTCATTTGTATTGCTTTCACCTTTCCCACCTGTTGGTTGAATCTGATTAAGATATTTTGTTCTTTAACAAAATAATCATGGCTTCTTTGATTCTCCAATCTGCTCTCTGCTAGGCCTGCTGGGGGTCTCCGCCACCATTACTAATGGTAATGATCCTTTTTCTGTGTGTGTGTGTGTGTGTGTGTGTGTGTGTGTGTGTGTGTGTGTGTGTGTGTGTGTGTGTGTGTGTGTGTGTGTGTGTGTGTGAAAGTTCTTGCTGCCATGGTGAAATCGGTGTGTGGCATATCAATGAAGCCGGTTGCAACAACACTTTGAAAAGATCCCTTCCGGATAGCCAAACTGCCGTGACCCGGACCCTTCCCACACCCGACACCTCATCCGGCCCCACATACCACGTGGAATGATGGCGCTTGGGCGGTCCGCTCCTGTTTGCCAGATCTGGGCCAGAACCGAGCCGTAGCGATGCCGCATGTGCCACATATTGGCCAAAGGTGGCCCATATTTGTTTTGGGATATTCGGGCCATATTCGCCATTTTCCACAAGGGCCACTTCAGGGTCACATCCACAAACATTACATGTCGCCGAGAGCACCGCATCTCTGCCAGCAAAGGCCCACATTTGATTTGGCATATTTGGGCCATATTTGCTATTATACATGTGGGCCACTTCAGGCTCACATCCGTTTTGTCAGGGCCAGAAAACGGCCATCAGGGCCGCATCACTGCCTGAAGCGGCCCACATCCGGACGCTATCCGGGCTCTCGCCAAACGCCAAACACGGTGACGTCACAAGCGTGCGTGTTCGTTTACAGTTCTGTTTTTGTGCTAACTTCGTGGCGCTTAGAACTTCCTGTTTAAACATCAACCGTAATCGGTCTGAAATGTCTCCAGCTGGTATCTTATCAGCGGGATCAAACGTTCAAAGTTGAGACTGCTGACGGAGTAACAAAAGACTTTGTTGTCGTGTGTGCGTCATTTGCCGGAGCAAATCCAGATTCACCAGACTCTTGTTTCTCATACGGGCTTTGCTTCTCGCGTGTGGGAGGAGGCTGAAAATGCCCGCCGAGGCCATGTTAATCGCCTTCACTATGGAGGTTAGTGTTGAACCGTGTGCTCTTGCAGACGCCGGGGCCCAGTGTGGTCGTAACCGAGGAGGGGGAAGGCATTAAAACAGTGAAAACAGTAGGCCTATTCTAGTCCTGATTTGTGTGCGCTTTCGAGGGGCCCGATTATCTGATCGTTGTGTTGGCCATCTCGTGCCTGTGTGACGTCATCACCATACCTGTTTGTGTGGCGATTATGTATATGAGTATTCTTGTGTGGATTTATCTGTGCATGTGTATTTTTTTTTTTTAAAAAGCATGCATGGAGGAAAGGGGGTGATGGAGGGGAAAAAAGGGAGAGGAAGTGGGAGAGACCGAAACAGGCAAGGTGATTGCATACACATATTTGCCCAGTAATCTCTTCCCTCATCTGCCCTGCCGCTCCTCTGCCTATGTCCGTGCAGAGAAAGACATCTGCTCTCTAGATCCCTCTCTCATCCACAACGCCGCCGGTGCTGCCGGGACGGCTGAAGCCACCCGGGGCCGGGCGTGCAGTGTGGGAGCTTAGAGAGCGGGGTGGTTACGGAGGTGGAGGTGGAATGTGGTCTTGCACAACTTTCCAGCTCCCAGCATGACATTTAACCTACTGATGGAGCCACTTTCTACCAATGTGGCCACCGCCAGCTATGCAGGGCCAGGAAGTGGTGGAGAGTGTGTGTGTGTGTGTGTGTGTGTGTGTGTGTGTGTGTGTGTGTGTGTGTGTGTGTGTGTGTGTGTGTGTGTGTGTTTTGGTAAGTGATGACACGCCCGTCCTCCCACACACTCTCTCAGTGTGCAGGCCTGTGTGGCGGGGTCTGGGAGCCTGCTGCTCGTAGCGAGTAAAAGCTTTTACAGCTCCAGGCTGTGGTCTGGCTGGTATGGTGCTCTTCGCTTCACCCCCACCCTGCACATCCACACACACACACACACACACACACACACACACACCCTTGTGGTACCAAGCCGAGCATGTTGGCGGGGTATTATGGGTGTTCCCTGCGCCCAGTATCTTATTCATTCGCCCTGCAAGGAATGTTTTGGTCAAACCGATACTTGCGGTCGCTCCTTTTGTTGAGATGTTTTATTAATAACCACTAATCCAGCAGCTCGGATGGACGTGAACTCCCGTGCTTTTCTGAACTCGGTTCCGGCTGTGGGAAATGTTCATTTCCAACTGTTTTTCCAATTTGTTTTCAGGTATTGGGGTTATTTTTTTTGTCAGCGGATGCTTTCTCCTTGCTCCGTCGCTCCTCGTTTTGGGGAAACGGCGTACGTCTTCTGCAGACGCTGTTCAGATATGTGGTTGTGCTCGGGGTCAGACCCGTCACGCCGCGGCCCCGCAGTGTGTGTTTTATTGCTGAAGCTCTTTCTATTCGCTGATGGAGATAATGTGAGGAACCGAGACGGTTTGTGTTCACCTAGCCCTCCAATACACACACACACACACACACACACACATCTCTCTCTCTCTCTCTCTCTCTCTCTCTCTCTCTCTCTCTCTCTCTCTCTCTCTCTCTCTCTCTCTCTCTCTCTCTCTCTCTCTCTCTCTCTCTCTCTCTCTCTCTCACACACACAACACAGAGCTAATGAGAGGTCATGTAGATGCTGCCAGGACAACACTGCTGCCAGCAGAGAGGAAGCGCCTCAGACTGTCAGCCCACTGAGGAAATCGTTTTCAAGGAATGCCAAAAAAAATCCCCCCCAGTCCCCCCCCCTCTCAAGGCCGCTCTGTGTACCAAGTCAACAATGGACCGTCATTGGTCCTCTGTAGCCCAAAACGAGGCCCCGTCTTAGGCCGTGAATGCTCGGCGAGGTTGTTGGGAGGCTTGGGGTTACTTAAAGGCGGAAGACTCGCATTTCATCCACAACCGAACGGCCGATGTTGCCGAGCCAGATTTTTGGAGAATGGGCTGTTCAGGGGCCATGAGAGAGAACCACGACGGACGTTTAGCCCAGTCCATCCAATCAGACTGTCTAGTGGGAGGTAAATCTGCTTAATCTCTTAGTGTGTCCACCCTTGGGGCTTTCTGGCCTGTTGAACACCGCAGGAGTCCAGGGGAGATGCAAGGAACAACAGTTTGCTTTTGTTTTTGTTTTGTTTGTTGGAATTTTCCCCCTTTTTCTCCCCAATTGTACCCGGCCACAATTACCCCACTCTTCCAAGCCATCCCGGTCGCTGCTCCACCCCCTCTGCCGATCCGGGGAGGGCTGCAGACTACCACATGCCTCCTCCGACACATGTGGAATCGCCAGCCGCTTCTTTTCACCTGACAGTGAGGAGTTTCACCAGGGGGACGTAGCACGTGGGAGGATCACGCTATTCCACCCAGTCCCCCCCCCGAACAGGCGCCCCGACCGACCAGAGGAGGCGCTAGTGCAGTGACCGGGACACATACCCACATCCAGCTTCCCATCCTCAGACACGGCCAACTGTGTCTGTAGGGACACCCGACCAAGCCGGAGGTAACACGGGGATTCGAACCGGAGATCCCCGTGTTGGGAGGCCACGGAATGGACCGCCACGCCGCCCGGACGCCCCCAAGGAACAACGGTTTGTCCTTTTTGAGACCCTTCCTTTGACAAAGCTCCATCACTGTGGCTGTATGCATGGAGGCTGTATATATCAACCCATGAATATAACTGTTCTAGTCAGGCAGCCTTTGGGTAGCCGTCATAGCGAAGTACTGTGAAAATGAGAGCCATTACGGACGCCGTTCCCCATCAGTGCTTCCACGCGTAAAAAAAACTGCTCCTCACATGCTGGGTTCGAAGAAACGAACTGCTTCCTGCTATTCACTTTGTGATGGCTGCTGGTGGCCTAATAATACCATTTAAAAGAGGCACTCAAAGCCATACTGTTCACTCTTACTGATCTCAGATAGTCCAGGTGTTTTGTACTTGCACACAAGCCCAGTGTTTTGTTTCTTGTTGTTTTTTCATCGTTCTAGTTGACCTCCAAGGGGGTTACATGGTCGTCTGTCCCTTAGAGACGATGGAGCCCTTGTTTCTATGGTGGCCTCATTGCACGACACGTGACTTCCTTAACATTGTAGTTATCATACAGCCTTGCCTGATGCATGGTGTCGCATGTTGGTCTTCACTTTGACTCTTTTCATCGCCGTCCAGAGGAAAGACGTCAGAATCCTTGTCGATTTTTGTGTTGTGCTCTGAAGGTCTCCGTGATTTGTAATCTCGCACGGTCCGGTCAAATGAAGGTTTAAATTTTAACATGCAGGGCGTCCGGGTAGCGTAGCGGTCCATTCCGTTGCCTACCAACACCGGGATCGCCGGTTCGAATCCCCATGTCGTCCCTACAGACACAATTGGCCGTGTCTGCGGGTGGGAAGCCGGATGTGGGTATGTGTCCTGGTCGCTACACTAGCGCCTCCTCTGGTCGGTCGGGGCGCCTGTTCGGGGGGGGGGGAGGCTAAGGGGAATAACGTGATCATCCCACGCGCTACATCCCCCTGGCGAAACTCCTCACTGTCAGGTGAAAAGAAGCGGCTGGCGACTCCACATGTATGGGAGGAGGCACGTGGTAGTCTGCAGCCCTCCCCGGATCGGCAGAGGGGGTGGAGCAGCGACCGGGATGGCTCGGAAGAGTGGGGGTAATTGGCCGGGTACAATTGAGGGAGGAAAAAATGGGGGGGAGGATCCCTCAAAATAAATAAATTAATAAATTCCACATGTGCACACAGAACACAGACACACCCCACTGGCAGAAAAGCTACGTCCTCTTGCCCCAGCCCTCCTCTTGCCTCCTCCGCAGGCCGCAGGACGGCGCAGTGCACCACAACCTTATCTTGTTTAGATCTCGCGTAGCCGACGTGCAGTGGAAAATAGACGGTGAGAGAGAGCAGAGCACCGGCACCGGCACCATGAAGTTGAAGGGGTTTGATCTGCGGGGACGATGACTATAATTTAGTTTCGGGGATTTCGGTGGTTTGTGGATACGTCGATCTTAAGCCTTCGCCAGTGGGGGCTTTCTCTTTTCCCATCCTCCCAAGTGACTCTTTGGTTTTGTGCTGTTTGAAATGATATACCTACCTTCACACCACAATCACCTGAGCGTGGACGAGGTGTGTCTTTCTGTCAGGCCCTGCGTGCACGTTTGTCGGGTTTATCCATGTGCACAGCTTGACATTTAAATATGGTACGAGCCGGCGTACGCATGTGGGTAAGTGGTAGCCGGTGTCAGGGCACCTTCACAGCTGAGGTCTTTTTTAACTGGCGTTGTAAGTGAACCACACACACACACACACACACACACACACACATGTATGCATTTCCATCATAGAGCTGTGTTTAGAGCCGGGGCGCTAATAGAGAGCGCAAAGATAGATTATGAGACATGCTCGCACACGGCCGGGGAGGAAGTGACTCATGCATACTGAAAGCACGCAGTTCCCACTCGCTCAGCAAACCTCTGCGTTTTTATACTTTGCACGCCCCCCCCCCCTCCTCCCTCACACTTCGGCGGTGTGGAGAATGGTTGCTGTATTTGCAAGTCGTCCTGACTCATTCAGGGTAGTCACTCCTTTTGTCGGTCTGTGGGCCACTGTTATAAATGAACACACCTTCAGATTGAGGCGGTGACTAAGTGGCTATGTCTTCTCTCAAACAGGTGGGCTTTTTTTTTTTGTTTTTTGGACATGCACTCTTGAGTCGGGCTGTCGCAGACGGTGACTTGATTTTCAGACAGATGGATAGATATGGGGTGGCATCATTACGTGACACTCTCCTGGATGGGGAGCTTCCTCCATGTGTCATCAGACTCGTTTCAGACAAGCACTGCCTTGCCTCGACGGGTGAATGAAACGCCGGAATCACAGATTCAGTCTTTTTTGGGGGGGGGGGGTTGTATCCGGCCCTGCTCTTCCGAGCTGTCCCGGTCGCTAAAGGGCTGCAGACTACCACATGTACCCCCCGATACATTGTGGAGTCGCCAGCCGCCGCTTTTCCCCTGACAGTGAGGCATTTCGCCAGGGGGACCCAGCGTGTGGGAGGGTCACACTATCCCCCCCCCCCGAACAAGCACTCCGACCGACCAGAGGAGGCGCTAGTGCAGCGACCAGGACACACACCCACATCCGGCTTCCCACCTGCAGACCCGGCCACTCATGTCTGTAGAGACCCCCTGACTGAGCTGGAGGTAACACGGGGATTCGGTCCGGCGGCAATGGAGTAGACCACTACGCTACCCGGACGCCCCTAGATTCAGTAATTTTTAACAAACCGTATAAGAAAGACACAGAGCCAGGACTCTCCGGTTCCTCCATACCGCTTGGCCTCCTCCGCCTACCCAGCCGATGTGAATGGCGCCGCTGAGGCGCTCCAGCAGCACCTCGCAGTGGGTTATTTAGCACCGAGCCGTCGCATCATCGAAGAACACCTCCTGACAGCGGCGTATTGCTGATGTGCTTGTGCCTTGTAAAAATTTCAATTATAAAGATAAATGGACTGTGCCGGTTGATTGGAATGAAGAGGGCATGAAAATTATATCTTTAGGGAGGGGAGGGGAGGGGAGGGGAGGGTTATTTACAAGAGGGAAATGGTGGTATTGAAGAGACTTGAGAGAATCATTATCTCCATATCTACTTTCCTCATGCACTAAGCGCTCATGTCCCCCCCCCCCCCCAGTTTCATTTCCCTCTATCTACCTCAGCGCTACCCTACCCCAAGAGAGCCATGCTATCTGGGCCATTTGGTTTGACTGTGGCTTTGGCACCTTGAAATAGCAGGGAAATCAGTCTTTTCCCTTTCTCTTTTTCCCTCCCCGTCATGTACCGTTGTACCAACCTACTTTCCTGATCTAGATTACGCTGCAGGACTCACCCGTAACAGGAAAAAAAAATTGTGTTTTTTTTTCCCACCCTCCTTTTATTTCCGTCTTTTCCACCGTTTTTCCTTCTATATCTGTCCATCCATGTACAAAGCTCAGCCTTGACGTGAACCGTAATTGCCGTACGTGCCAGCAGATCGCGGAGCGTGGATGGAGCGTGGCTGGCCATCGACTTCCTTTTACAGGGAAGCTTTTTTATAGCAAATCCGTTGTTGCCCAATTTTTTTTTTTTAACTTTTTTTATATTGTTTATATCTTATACTTTTGTAATTTTACATTTTAGCTCTTTATATTTGTCTTTCATCGCCTTATTTGAACTGTTTTTATCATAATCCTTATTTTATGGGCTCTGATTCTGCACGTTTTGATTATGCGCCTGCTGATTTTATTCTGACCTTGTTTTACCTTGCTGTGTGCAGCGGCTCCGGCGTTATGTCCTATATTTTTATTTATTGTGTTTTGTTGTGTAAGGCACCTTGTACCATTGTTCAGAGAGGTGTGGTATGAATAGTTTATTTTTTTTATGTACGTGTTTATTTATTTATTTTGAGAGACTTTATTGATCCCCGCGGGGGAATTACACGCGGCGTTTAACCCGTCCTAGCTGTGTGGCGAGGAGCGGTGGGCAGCTGCGGCACCCGGGGACCAACTCCACTTCTTCTTTCCTTTGCCTTGCTCAGGGGCACAGGCAGGAGTATTAACCCTAACATGCATGTCTTTCTGATGGTGGGAGGAAACCGGAGCACCCGGAGAAAACCCGCCGCAGA
This sequence comes from Lampris incognitus, assembly GCF_029633865.1. NCBI lineage: Eukaryota > Metazoa > Chordata > Actinopteri > Lampriformes > Lampridae > Lampris > Lampris incognitus. The sequence goes on along the minus strand of NC_079211.1, from coordinate 139,551,011 downwards.
CACGGGGAGAACATGCAAACTCCACACACAAAGGACCTTGGACGACCTCCAAGGTTGGACAGGCCCAGGGTTTGAACCCAGGACCTTCTCGCTGTGAGGTGACAGCGCTCACCACTGCGATACCGTGCCGCCCAGTTATTATTATTATTATTGGGCTTATTGTTATTAAGCCCACCGGGAAGAATTGTTGATATTCATGAATGTTTACCTCCTCCTGATGGACATGTCAACACGAAGGTTCCTCTGAATATCACGGTGTAATACTGATAACTCACCTCATTCATGCACACTCACACTCTAGTATATAGTCTCTCTCTCTCTCTCTCTCTCTCTCTCTCTCTCTCTCTCTCTCTCTCTCTCTCTCTCGCTCGCTCGCTGCAGTGTCTTGCTCACCAAATTAAGTCGCCATATGCTATGCAAAAAAAACTGTCGAAAAAGCTTCCAGATATTGGACAACTCCGGCTCTCTTTGTAAATTCAAACTCATGCGGTGCTTTCGCATTTATTTCTCCGCTTCCTCCCGTTCCCTTGTCCCCCCTGGAACAACACTTATTCAAAAATAAAGCTGGAGTTATTTACCACTACTTATTTCTCTCAGGCCCAGATCCTGAGAGAGAGAGGGAGCAGGATGCAATCAGGCGATGATTCGGACCGCCTGATTGGGTCGAGCCGGCCGATATGTTTTGTTCCGTAACGGCTCATCTGTGATTTCCGCGTTTATTTCCATTCAGTTTACTATTTTATTTTATTTTAAGCCCGGTGAAAAGGAAACTGAAGATTCAATTTCTGTTGCGTGTCAAGGGTGGATTTTTAACCTCTTGCTTATTTAAGTGTACTTGTTTCTGCACGGCAGGTTTGCGGATGAGCGGCACTAGTACCAATACGTGCGGCTCACACCAGCCCCACGAATTTGTTCAAATGTCGAGTTTATGCTGTAGACTTCGTTTACGTGGGACGAGTCATTAACCGCCAGACTGGCACGCTCGTTTCGCCTGAGGAATCGGGGGGGGGGGGGGGGCATGTTTCTGCCGGTACAGTTTACATTACTTAACCTGTTTTTCCTCCTCCCTCCCTCCCTCCCTCCTGTCCTACGCTACTCCTTCCATCTCCGTCCGGACAAAGATGCGTTTTCATGCGCCCTGCCCAGCACATGTCATACCCACCTGGCTGTTGTGAAATCAACGGAGTCGGGGCCCCTCTTTCATGCAGAGGAATGTAGGGAGAGAAACGGGTACGGAGGGATGTTTTTTTTGGGGGGGGGGGCTCCAACATGCCCGTTCCTTGACTGATCTGATTAGTTGTTTTCGTAATGCTGAGTTGCTCCCTCGGTATGGAAGTTTTTATTGGACTTTATTATTTGTAACCCGCAGAAGACAATCCGCAAATATGTACCGTGAGCCACAAACATTTTCGCATTTGTGAAAATGCTTGCGGATCATGGTACAAGTTACAAGTAATAAGGTCCAAGAAAAACTTCCATTCCTTTGAAAGAAGACAGTGATCTGAACTGAGCAGCCCACATGCCTGAAGGTGTACGTCTCTGCATCGGCGTTGACTGACTTAAAGGTTTTACTGTGCTGGGCGTCCGGGTGGCGTGGCGGTCTATTCCGTTGCCTACCGACACGGGGCTCACTGGTTCGAGTCCCCGTGTTACCTCCGAGCTTGGTCGGGCATCCCTACAGACACAATTGGCGGTGTCTGAGGGTGGGAAGCCGGATGTGGGTATGTGTGCTGGTCACCGCACTAGCGCCTCCTCTGGTCGTACAGGGGGCGGGGACTGGGGGGAATAGCTTGATCCTCCCATGCGCTACGTCCCTCTGGTGAAACTCCTCACTGTCAGGTGAAAAGAAGCGGCTGGTGACTCCACATGTATCGGAGGAGACGTGTGGTAGTCTGCGGCCCTCCCCGGATCGGCGGGGGGTGGGGGGGTGGAGCAGCAACTGGGATGGCTCGGGAGAGTGGGGTACAATTGGGGAGAAAAAGGGGGGGTGGGGAAATCTTCTCCTGTGCTGTCTCCCTGACCATGGCTGAGAGAGTTGACAGAAAGGACACAGAGGATGCCAACTACAGGAGATTTCCCTCTCTCTCTCGTGTGGATGCAGGGGGCAGGTGTCGGCTTAGCGAGGGCAGTGGGGTCACTAGCGGCTGCCTGCCCCCCCTGTCCGTGCTGTCGCCCAGGCCTGCGTTAACTTGTGGCAGACTTTGTGTTTCCAGTTGTTGCCGTGCCGTTCAGGCTGTTTTCGTTATCTTCGTCGCCTCAGCTTGCCCCCTGTCCGAGCGTGTCGTAAAGTTGTGTGTCGTTACAGCGCTGACCGGGTGTGTGTGTGTGTGTGTGTGTGTGTGTGTGTGTGTGTGTGTGTGTGTGTGTGTTTTAAACTATTTGCTTTACAAGTGGCCCTGATATTAAAATGTTTAAATCTCACTCTCTCTCTCTCTCTCTCTCTCTCTCTCTCTCTCTCTCGCTCTCCCTCTCTCTCAGTTCAGTTCAATGATGCTTTATTGGCATGACTGCATTAATTACAATGTTGCCAAAGCAGGTGACAGCAAAACAGGTCAACAGAGTACCAAGCAAACCAACAACAAAACAACAAAAAAAGGAAAAAGGATTAGATGGAATTGGCAGAAACATGGGACAGTGCTTGAAAAGCAGCCGACAGTAATTGAGAGTGCTCTGGTCACTCGCTGACCCCTGGGCTGTGGCACTCTGACACACATACTGTGCCGCAAGGTGTGTGCACTCTTGGCCCTCTCCTAAAATAAGTGGCCATTGTTCTTTCTCATTCAGGAGAAGAAAATCTGGAATCTGATTTTTAAATTTCTCCTGGTATTTTTCTCTTGTGTTATTTCTCTCTCTCTCTCTCTCTCTCTCTCTCTCTCTCTCTCTCTCTCTCTCTCTCTCTCTCTCTCTCTCTCTCTCTCTCTCTCTCTCTCTCTCTGTCTCTTGCTCTCTTTCTTTTTCTCTCTTGCACTATCTGTCAATCTCTTGTGCTCTGTTGCACTCTCTCTCTCTGTTGCTCTCTCTCTTTCTGTCTCTTGCTCTCTTTCTTTTTCTCTCTTGCACTATCTGTCAATCTCTTGTGCTCTGTTGCGCTCTCTCTGTTGCTCTCTCTCTTTCTGTCTCTTGCTCTCTCTCTCCCTCTCTCTCTCGCTCTCTTTCTTTTTCTCTCTTGCGCTCCCTGTCAATCTCTTTCTCTCTTGCGCTCGCTCTCTTGCGCTCTCTCTCGCTCTCTCTCTCGCTCTCTCTCGCTCTCTTGCTCTCTCTCGCTCTCTCTGTCTCGCTCTCTGTCTGTGTGGCTGTATCTATAATGGTCATATTTCCCAAATTCATTTCTAGTATGTTTTGGTTGTCAGTATGAGAAATTATGAGAAATTGCCTACCTGATGTTTTTCTGCAGGTGTTTCCAGATATGGATCAATTCACACACACACACACACACACACACACACACACACACACACACACACACACACACACACACACACACACACACACACACACACACACACACACACACACACACATATATATATACACTCACTGGCCACTTTATTAGGTACACCTTGCTAGTACCGGGTTGGACCCCCTTTTGCCTTCAGAACTGCCTTAATCCTTCGTGGCATAGATTCAACAAGGTACTGGAAACATTCCTCAGAGAGTTTGGTCCATATTGACATGATAGCATCACGCAGTTGCTGCAGATTTGTCGGCTGCACATCCATGATGCGAATCTCCCGGTCCACCACATCCCAAAGGTGCTCTATTGGATTGAGATCTGGTGACTGTGGAGGCCATTTGAGTACAGTGAACTCATTGTCATGTTCAAGAAACCAGTCTGAGATGATTCGAGCTTTATGACATGGCGCGTTACCCTGCTGGAAGTAGCCATCAGAAGATGGGAACACTGTGGTCATAAAGGGATGGACATGGTCAGCAACAATACTCAGGTAGGCTGTGGCGTTGACACGATGCTCAATTGGTACTAAGGGGCCCAAAGTGTGCCAAGAAAATATCCCCCACACTATTACACCACCACCACCAGCCTGAACCGTTGATACAAGGCAGGATGGATCCATGCTTTCATGTTGTTGACGCCAAATTCTGACCCTACCATCCGAACGTCGCAGCAGAAATCGAGACTCATCAGACCAGGCAACGTTTTTCCAATCTTCTGTTGTCCAATTTTGGTGAGCCTGTGCGAATTGTAGCCTCAGTTTCCTGCTCTTAGCTGACAGGAGTGGCACCCGGTGTGGTCTTCTGCTGCTGTAGCCCATCTGCCTCAAGGTTCGACGTGTTGTGCGTTCAGAGATGCTCTTCTGCATACCTCGGTTGTAATGAGTGGTTAGTATTTGAGTTACTGTTGCCTTTCTATCAGCTCGAACCAGTCTGGCCATTCTCCTCTGACCTCTGGCATCAACAAGGCATTTTCGCCCACAGAACTGCCGCTCACTGGATATTTTCTCTTTTTCGGACCATTCTCTGTAAACCCTAGAGATGGTTGTGTGTGAAAATCCCAGTAGATCAGCAGTTTCTGAAATACTCAGACCAGCCCGTCTGGCACCAACAACCGTGCCACGTTCATAGTCACTTAAATCACCTTTCTTCCCCATTCTGATGCTCGGTTTGAACTGCAGCAGATCGTCTTGACCATGTCTACATGCCTAAATGCATTGAGTTGCTGCCATGTGATTGGCTGATTAGAAATATGCGTTAACGAGCAGCTGGACGGATGTGCCTAATAAAGTGGCCGGTGAGTGTATATATATATACACACACACACACACACACACACACACACACACACACACACACACACACACATTGCAGAAATACTTGCATGTAGTATATAAATACTTGTTTTTGTTGCCTCTTCTTTCCGTTTTCTCTTGCTTTTTGTGCTCGTGTTTGTCTTGCTGTCTCCTTTTTTTCTACCGTGTTTGACACCCTTTGAAAGCGCGGCTCTGCAGCTCGTCTCTGTTGTGGATAATTACTTTTTCTCGCCTTGGAAACCAAACCGGTCAGCATTTCGTTACTCGGCAGTCACACTTGTCCTCCTCTCAGTGGACTCACTCACGAGCCGTTATCTTATTTAGACGCGCGTGTCAAGCGTGTGTCTTGCAGCTAGCTGCATATTTCTGCAGCTCTGTGGGGCTGCCTGACCGTGAAATGTTGTTTCTGTGGAAAAACAGGCCGGTGTCGGACAATAAGCGGCGGGCTGCCTTGCTTTTTCTATACTTTCTGCAGAGGGCGCCATGGCTCCATTTCAGATCCTGCAGGAAACTGCAGCGGCTCACTTCCCCCTACCGACTGCCCTCTAGAAGAGGGGTAAGGAGAGAGGCGGGGGGGGGGGGGTTTAGGGGAACGATTTAAACCGGAGATAACCAGCAAGTTCCACCTCATGTTCTGCTCGTAATCATGAAATTTGATTTCTGACCACGTGGAAGTGCAAAGTAATGAACCATAGCTGGCACATCTTTATTTATTTATTTATCCACAATACCAGGGCGGTGCACATTCTGAATTTCTAGAGATAGTGAAGGTAAATTAATAATCTGCTGCGCTTATCAAGCTTTCCCTACGCCGGCCTTATTCGGCGGATTGATGAGAAGCGGCGCTATCTCGTGACTGATGGAAGCGCCGTTCCTGAAAGTCAGCAAGGATTCTGGAGAGCCGCCAGAATGTTCTGCTTGTTGCTAGCGTTCTGCAGAATGGCATTTACAGGCAATTTTGTGTGTGTGTGTGTGTGTGTGTGTGTGTGTGTGTGTGTGTGTGTGCATGTGTGTGCGTGTGTGTGTGTATGTGTGTGTTTGTGAAAGAGTTACATGAGCCTGCTGCATGTATTTTTATCTCCCGCTTCCCAGAACCAGGGGCTATGTTGCAAGATGTAAAACGGGCTGACGGCCAGGTATGACAAATGCCACCTCAAACAAGGTGGGCTTACGATGAGGTGCACCACTCCCCCCACCTCAACCGAGGTGTGACGCACGTCCGATTCCTCTCCCGATTTCGACGGGTGATTTCCAGTAGATGGTTAAAATGGCAGAATATCCATTCTATGGTTCTTGGGTCGGGACCGGTGCATTGGTCCGGATTATTTTATTTGTGGGAGTTTGCAGAGCGGGTGCGTTTCGGACGAGGCGTTACACTCTCTGAGATGAGAGTCAACTCAGTTTTATTTGTGTAGCCCAATTATCACAAATTACAAATGTACCTCAGTGGGTTTTACAGCAACACAACATCCTGTCCTTAGACCCTCACATCGGATAAGGAACATCTCCCTTTAACAGGGAGAAAAAATAGGAAGAAAGCTCAGGGAGAGCAGCAGAGGAGGGAGCTCTCTCTCCCCAGACGGACAACGTGCAATGGATGTTGTGTGTACACAATTTACACAATACAACACTGAGACAAGATAACAGAATTATGATGGAATTATAAAATCTATGCGGAATATGATGAGGAGGATGCCAGGCAGTGTCCAGACACCCGAGCCACATGACCAGCATCCCCATGTAATAAATAAATAAATAAAAATTCATCACACGTCTTAGTGAGAGAAGGATGGCGTAGCAACAGGATGGGATAGAGAGAGGAGTGCGGTCAGTCTGACATCACGGATTGAAACCGATACGCCCGAATAACGAGGTGCACATCAGGGTTTACCTTGTCATTACGCGGCGTCTCTCTTGAGTTACGGCGGTGTGCCGTCGGCACGCATTTGTCATGCCTTATAACTAAGAAGTGACTGGCCCCCCGGGGGGGTTTCTCTATGACACGTTCGGTTTCGCACATCCTCGTGCGGTGATGTCATCGGGTCAACCAGGTGTGACACACCACCTGCTGCAACCCAGCTGTGGAATGGAGGCGTTATAATGCTTAAATCTGCCCCCCCCAAAAAAGGCTGTTTTTGGAGCCATCGCTGCATTGTGTTGGACTCTCCATTCCCGGGTAGTGTTGTTAATAGCTCCACTTTTCCTTTAACGACACCTTTCAGCGGCATCGTTTCACCCCCGCAGTTACTCCTGGCGTCTTGACTCTGCGGCGGGCGCTCACCTCCACCCAGTCAATTTTGTAAACGCACCTATTATTTGCAAGGCACCTTTCTTAAGGCACATATTTGGCAGCTGGTTCTTTTAGAGGGTTTCTTCTCGGCGGCCTAAATCGTTTTGAGCTCTTCCTCTTCCTCTCTCGTGATCCTTATTTGATAAGAGATACACGGGGGAGAAAATAGGAGAGTATAACACCGCTGTTTTCTTTACTTCCTTCTGGACGTATACAGGAACAGGGAGCATTCTTGGCTGGCTGGCGTGCGATAATCGGGCAGACAGACCATGACGGCACCGATTTGTGTCCCATAATTTGAGACGGTTTTCTCTCCGCTGAAGTATGTGTGTTTGTCTGTGTGTGTGTGTGTGTTCCCACATGTGCAATAGTGTTTGTTTATTTCGATGTATTTATTTTGGTGTTTTTGTATGTATATGCAAGCTTAGATTTTTTGTCTGTGAAATAAATCAGTGCGTGGGAGCCGTTCATTGGGTGGGGCGCAGCTTTTAGATTTTGTCGAGATGACAGTCAGGCGCTCTGTTGTGGCTTAGGGCGCCGCAGGCCTGCAGGGCACTACTACGCTTCCCCGGCCTGCTCTGCTGTCAGACTGTATAGCAGACTGCAAATAGGCTTAGCGCTAACGGGGGTGAAACCTGCCGTTTCGGAGACGGAAGTGACACTGCCTTCAAAGACGAAACGATAAAACTGATGAAATGCTTCCCTTTGTTAACTTTTTGAAAGAATATAATCTTCAAACTGTCTTTGATGCCTGCTCAGTAATCCGGGTAAGAAAATCACAAAGACGGCCTCTTTGACTCCCCGTTCAAACCAGCGTTCCTCCCTATCAAGGATGTGCACATCCTCATCCTTGCAAGAGTGGCCACTGGCCTGTCGAAGGGTGTAGGCTGTGGAGTCCTGGCCTTGACGCGTTAGCTGTTCTGCGTTGTGCCATCCTCTTGGCCAGTGTCTCTTTGCATAAGGAAGACCATATCAACTCTTCTACTAATACGCTCTCACCTCATGATTACAAATAAGCGAAACTTCACGGTGTTAGGGTTTGCACCCGACCCCAAGAGCACAAACACAGAAGGCACAATATAGCGGGACCAACAGGCTAATTTATTGAAGAGAAAACTCAGGAAGTCCACTCTCACCAGGAAACGCGAAGTCCACCTTTAAGCCGGGAACCGTGGAGTCGCCCTTTAATCCGGGAACAGTGGAGTCGGCCCTTAATCCAGGCAGGAGGGGGGGTAAACAGGAGGATACCAAAGGAGAACGGAAAATCACAGCAACGCTGGAGTGAAGAAATCCTCTTCGTAAACGGAAAGCAGCGCACAGGGGAAGGGGAGCAACGAGGAAGGTCCAACAGAGAAATCTCCAGGGAAGATCCAGGTAAGTAAACAAACTTCGATGAGCAGGACAAGCACAAGTACTCTCCCAGGGAACGGCACGAACTGGCAACAAGCTGAGAGTGACACAGCCAGATATAGGGAGGTGATTGCCAACAGGTGAGTGGAGGGGTAACGAGGAAACAGGCATCAGGTGGAGTTGGCAGAGCTCCGGGTACGCTTACACTGCAGAGCGGGGAGACGTTGAGCCTTGGCCAAGGTTACACTGCAGAGCGGGTGTGGAGCGGCGAGACGTAACAGTACCCCCCCCCCTCTACGGGAGCCACCTGGCGACTGACCTGGCGCCCCCGGGTGGGCACGGTAGAAGTCGGCGAGGAGAGAGGGATCCATAATGAGCTTCCGCGAAATCCAACTGCGCTCCTCAGGTCCATAACCTGCCCAGTCCGCGAGATACTGGAACCCGCGGCCGCAGCGCCGGACTTTAAGCAGCCGGCGGACCTTCCATTGAGGATGACCATCTACAAATTCCGGAGGCGGAGGCTCAGGAACCGGGGGCATAAGAGGACTGCTGGAGACGGGCTTAACTCGAGAGACGTGGAAGACAGGATGAATGTGCATGGAGGAAGGCAGCTTCAGCCGAACAGCTGCCGGGCTCAGGACTTTCTGGACTTCAAAAGGACCAATGAAGCGGGGCGAGAGTTTCTTGTCGGTTGTCTGGAGGGGAACGTCCTTCGTGGACAGCCAGACCCTCTGTCCCTTCTTGTACTCCGGCGCAGGGGTACGTCGCCGGTCAGCCCCTCTGCGAGCGCGCTCCCTAGCCTTGAGCAGTGCTGTCCGGATGGTCCTCCAGACACGCTGACAGCGTCGCAAGTGGAGCTGTACGGAGGGAACGGCCACTTCATCCTGCTGTGGGTCGAACAGGGGAGGTTGATACCCCAGGGATGCCTCGAATGGAGAAAGTCCAGATGCAGAGCTGACCAGGGAATTGGTGGCGTACTCTACCCACGGTAGGTAGTCACTCCAGGTGGAGGGCTTGCTGTTACATACACAACGCAACGCTGTCTCCATGCTCTGGTTTGCCCTCTCGGTCTGACCATTTGTTTGGGGGTGGTAGCCCGAAGACAGACTTACTGTGGCTCCGATGCCTTTACAAAATGCACGCCACACTTGTGAGGTGAACTGAGGACCTCTATCGGAGACTACATCTGATGGCAGGCCATGAAGCCGGAAGACATGTTGCATCAAGAGGTCCGCGGTCTCAGCAGCCGAAGGAAGTTTGGGAAGGGCTATCAGATGGACGCCCTTGCTGAAACGGTCTATGACGGTGAGAACCAGTGTTTCCCCGAGAAGGTGGTAGTCCGGAAACGAAATCCAAAGCCACGTGAGACCAGGGGCGGCTAGGAATAGGGAGTGGCTGCAACAGACCAGATGGCGCCTGGTGAGAGGCCTTGCTGCGGGCGCAAACAGTGCAGGCCGCTACAAAGCTCTTGACATCCTCCCGCATAGTTGGCCACCAGAAGCGCCGAGCGATGAACGACTGGGTACGACTAACTCCTGGGTGACAGGAGAAACGACTGCTATGACCCCACTGAAGAACTCGAGACCGAACAGCATCTGGGACGAAGAGGCGACGGGGTGGCACGTTACTCGGAGCGGGTTGAGCACGTTGGGCAGTGCGAACAGCCGACTCGAGACCAAAAGTGACAACACCGACCACTCTAGCCGCAGGGAGGATGGGTTCAGGCTCTTCAAACGCGCCTTCCTTCGGGTGTAGCCGAGACAGGATGTCAGCCTTTACGTTGCGTGTCCCAGGACGGTAAGTCAGAACATAGTTGAAACGACTAAGGAAGCCAGCCCACCGAGCCTGACGACTGTTGAGACGTTTGGCTGCCCTCAGGTGAGTCAAGTTCTTGTGGTCCGTCCAGATGAGAAACGGGTGCTCAGCGCCCTCGAGCCAGTGGCGCCATTCCTCCAGAGCAGCCACTACAGCCAGTAACTCCCGGTTTCCAACGTCATAATTCTGCTCGGCCGGCAGAAAAAGGCGCAAGGATGGAGTTTCTGGTCCTCAGCCGACCGCTGGGAGAGCACCCCCCCTATGCCTGAATCCGAGGCATCAACCTCTACCACGAATTGTCTCTTGGGGTCAGGATGGAGCAGCACTGGGGCCGAGGTGAACCTTGTCTTGAGGACTTGGAAAGCAGAGCTGGCAGCAGGAGACCAGATGAAGGGTTTGGCTGGGGAGGTCAACGCAGTAAGCGGTTCTGCCAGCTGGCTGTAGTTGCGAATGAATCTCCGGTAGAAATTTGCGAACCCTAGAAAACTCTGCAGCTCCTTACGGTTGGTAGGTTCCGGCCAGTCCACCACTGTCTGGACCTTGCGGGGATCTGCTCTGGTCCGTCCCTTCTCTACGATGAATCCCAAGTAATCCACAGAGGGGGAGTGAAACAGGCACTTCTCCGCCTTGACGTAGAGTTGGTTCTGGAGGAGGCGCTCCAGTACCCTGCGAACATGCTGGACGTGTTCCTCAAGAGACTGGGAGAAAATGAGGATGTCGTCCAGGTAAACGACGACAAACACATCCAACATGTCACGGAGTACGTCGTTCATAAACGCCTGAAACACTGCTGGTGCGTTTGTGAGTCCGAACGGCATCACCAAGTACTCATAGTGGCCTCGGGGTGTTTTGAAGGCGGTCTTCCACTCATCGCCTTCCCTGATTCGCACGAGGTGGTAAGCGCTCCTCAGGTCTAGCTTGGTGAAGATGGTCGCCTGTGAGAGAGGCTCAAAAGTCGAACTCATAAGTGGAAGCGGGTACTTGTTCTTAATGGTGATTGCGTTCAGTTGCCGGTAGTCAATACAAGGTCGAAGTCCCCCGTCCTTCTTCTTCACAAAAAAGAACCCTGCAGCAACAGAGGAAGACGAGGGCTTGATGAGACCTGCAGCAAGGGACTCGGTGATGTACTCATCCATGGCCGCCTTCTCAGGGAGTGACAAGTTGTAGAGGCGGCTACTGGGAAGAGTAGCCCCAGGACGGAGATCAATGGCGCAATCATACGGGCGGTGAGGCGGGAGTGACTTAGCACGGGTCTTGCTAAATACCTCACCAAGGTCATGATACACAGGGGGCACGGAGGAGAGATCAGGAGGCAGGGGAGTAGGCGAGCTCAAAGGCGTAGCACTAGGAGCTGCACGAAGGCATTGGGCATGGCAAGTAGAGCCCCATCCAAGGACTGTGCCTGTGGACCAAGAGATGTGGGGTTCATGGTGTCTGAGCCAGGGGCGTCCCAAGATAACTGGATTAAGCGGGGAACGTATGATGTAAAATTGCATTGTCTCTGTGTGGTTACCTGCAACGGTGAGAGTAACGGGGACGGTCCGCTGTGTGATACAGGCTAATCTCCGGTCATCCAAGGCAAACGCATCAATGGGGGTCCCAAGAGACTCAAGGGGAATGTCTGCCTGCGAGGCAAAGTCAAGGTCCATAAAACTATCATCTGCTCCGGAATCAATCAGGGCTCCAAGGGAAAGTCTCTGGCCCGCCCAGACTAAAGCAATAGGAACAAGATGGCCGCGAGATTCGGACCCACGGGAGAAGGAAAGGCGGCTTACTAGGATCTCCCTTGGTCCTGGTAAGCCTAATCTTTTGGCCGTGAGGGACAGTCGCGGAGTCGGTGCCCCTTAAGACCACAGTACAGGCAAAGACCTGCCTTGAATCGGCTCTCCCGTTCAGCAGGAGTAAGTCTAGCACGTCCTACCTCCATCCGCTCTTCTACATCCCCAGGTGGCGTTGTCGCGAAAGAGTCAGAGGAGGGATTGGCCGGGGAAACGGGAACAGCGGTTCGGTCTGACGCAGAGGTAGTTCTGGGATTGAAGGAAGTTCCACGCAAGGCCTTCTCACGCTTTCTCTCCCGGATACGTCCATCAATGCGGATAGCGAGAGCAATGAGGTCATCCAGAGATGAGGGTTCTTCTCGGGTAGCAAGTTGATCCTTCACCGCCTCGCTCAATCCTCTACGAAAAGTGGCACGCAGGGCCTGGTCATTCCATCCGCTCTCAGCGGCAGCCAGGCGGAAGTCGACGGAGTAATCTGTGACGCTGGCGCCGCCCTGCTGGATGTTATTCAGTCGTGAGTCAGAATCCCGACCGCTTACCGGATGGTGGAAAACCTTACGTAGCTCTGCGACAAAGTCTCTATAAGAGTTACAGTAGCTGGCCCCCATGGACCAAGAAGACGTAGCCCACTGCGCTGCTCGACCACTGAGCAGGTTGCGATCTTAACAGCATCACTGGAGAACACGGTGGGCTGGTGTGTGAAAACAAGCTCACACTGCATAATGAAGGTAGAGCAAGTTTCAAAGTTACCGTCAAATGGGCGTGGACTAGTAATGATGGTTCCACGGGGTAAATAAACAGGAACCGGAGGATCTACTGGAGCGGCGGCCACAGGGGGCGCACTTGCTGGCGGTACAGGCTGGTTCAGCTGCTGGTTGGCAAGAGCTGCTGAAATGGTCTGCAGTTGTTGCATGATCTCTGCCTGCCGACTCGCCATCGCCGCCTGCTGGACAGCTAAAGCTTCCACAGAAGCTTGCAGGGGTTGAACTTGAGACTGGAGACCCTGCACAGCAACCGAAGCCTCTTGTAATTGCTGGGAATGGGCGTTGGTAATCTGAATTTGTTTTACTAGGGCTGCTTGCACCGGATTGGCTGTGGGTGTGCCGTCTGTGCTGGCTGGGGTCGTCATGGCCAGTTCGTACTGTTAGGGTTTGCACCCGACCCCAAGAGCACAAACACAGAAGGCACAATATAGCGGGACCAACAGGCTAATTTATTGAAGAGAAAACTCAGGAAGTCCACTCTCACCAGGAAACGCGAAGTCCACCTTTAAGCCGGGAACCGTGGAGTCGCCCTTTAATCCGGGAACAGTGGAGTCGGCCCTTAATCCAGGCAGGAGGGGGGGGGGGGTAAACAGGAGGATACCAAAGGAGAACGGAAAATCACAGCAACGCTGGAGTGAAGAAATCCTCTTCGTAAACGGAAAGCAGCGCACAGGGGAAGGGGAGCAACGAGGAAGGTCCAACAGAGAAATCTCCAGGGAAGATCCAGGTAAGTAAACAAACTTCGATGAGCAGGACAAGCACAAGTACTCTCCCAGGGAACGGCACGAACTGGCAACAAGCTGAGAGTGACACAGCCAGATATAGGGAGGTGATTGCCAACAGGTGAGTGGAGGGGTAACGAGGAAACAGGCATCAGGTGGAGTTGGCAGAGCTCCGGGTACGCTTACACTGCAGAGCGGGTGTGGAGCGGGGAGACGTTGAGCCTTGGCCAAGGTTACACTGCAGAGCGGGTGTGGAGCGGCGAGACGTAACACACGGGGCCAGAGGTGGAGACCGCCCCAGGAGCCACGCTCAGTAGGGGCCCTGCTGGTTTTTACAAACCCATTCCCATTAGCAGCACCGGTGTTGAACGAAGTTTCAGCCGTTAAGGGCTGCTAGTGCAGTGGTCCTTCGGGTGTAATTCCCCTTTTCAACCACAATTTGGGTTGCAATAGCAGAGTGGCGCTGTTCGTACGGTTGCCACAGGAAGAAAGTCTGTCTGTATGAATGTGTGTCTGTCCTTCGATTTTCTTGACAACCGCTCACCCAAACAGCTTCTCACTCAACACTGCACTTCCTTGGATCCTCAGCAATACACCCGCCAAGTGTGAAATCAATTGAACGAATGGTTGTTGAGAAAATTGAAGGACAGGCACATGCAGACAGACAAGATGCCTTCCGTTTTAGTTAGATGGTAGATAGATTTGCGTTCATACATGGACGAGGCCAGACTATCCAGCTTCACTTTGCTGTATGTTGAGGGGGACATAAACATTGACAAAGACAAAGTGGTTGGCAGGTTCGCCACCGTGAAGGAAAGGAGGATGAATTTTTAAAAAGGGACCGTAATATGTGCAAAGCTTGTAGCCAATTTGTGTATTCCACCATCCTGTTCAGTTTTTTTTGCTCTATGGAGGATGGTGGAATACACAAATTGGCTACACTAAACTACAGCAGGCTGAGCAGGGACAACAATTGGCGAGAGAAACGTCCATTTTTATTCTTTAAGAAGAAATCAGACAGAATGTTAGGTTAATCTGTTTTTTAACCCCATGCTTGCCGCATCTCGGCAAACGTCTGTGCCGCTGCCTGTGGTGTTGTAGGCTGTCTACTTTGTATTTGAATAGGCCTTATATTGTTGTTAGGCCGCTATGTTGGATTTGGTAATGCTTTAGATTATGTGCATGTCATAAGTGTTATTTAATAGGTAATAAGGCCCTTGTAAATCCCTATAAAATGCTTGACATTATTATGTCAATAAGACTATAATAAGTGTTGGTTAATGGATGATAAGGCCCTTATAAGGCATAACGTTTGCATTTTGTGGAGTATCAAAATTCCTTTAATAACTTTTAATCACGAGGGTCCTTAGATGCTATGTGCAAAGTTTTACGCAGATTTGATTTACAATCTAAGACCACTGTGGAAAGAGTAGGTTTTGCATATTTCAAAAGCACCACCCAGTGGCCGAAAACGTGTTTATGATGCTAGCATTAACACTTATAAAATGCTTTTTTTGGGGGGAGGGTCCCCCTTTTTCTCCCCAATTGTATCCGGCCAATTGCTCCATTCTTCCGAGCCGTCCTGATCACTGCTCCACCTCCTCTGCCAATCCGGGGAGGGCCGCAGACTACCACATGTCTCCTCCGATACATGTGGAGTCGCCAGCTGCTTTTCACCTGACAGTGAGGAGTTTCGCCAGGGGGACGTAGTGCGTGGGAGGATCACACTATTCCTCCCAGTACCCCCTCCCCCCCGAACAGTCGCCCCGACCGACCAGAGGAGGCGCTAGTGCAGCGACCAGGACACATACCCACATCTGGCTTCCCACCCGCAGACACGGCCAATTGTGTCTGTAGGGACGCCCGACCAAGCCGGAGGGATTCGAACTGGCGATCCCCATGTTGGTAAGCAACGGAATAGACCGCTACACTACCCGGCTGCCCATATCCATATTATAAAATGCTTATTCACATCATGTGTTAATAAGGCTGTATAAGGACTTATAAGGGCCTTATTGCCTATTAACTACCACTTATTACATTGACTTGATGTAAAGTGTTACCATCTGTTATGCCTGAATAGGCCCTATAGTGTTACAGACCGCCGTGTCTATTTTATTCTTGTTATTCCCGTGTAAGAAAGACACGGTACTGAGACAGAGCACCTGGCCTGTCACTGTCTGTCGGCGGTGGAGCTGAACCCGTTTGTCAGTCAATGCCCCCATAGTGCGCCGCGGGCTGTCTTGGGTGCTGAAGCATTTGAACGCAACTGGCAACCTGTTTTCTTATTTTTTTGTTCTTCAGAACAGGCTCGTCTGACGAAGTGGCTTCACTGTATTTTCTTAGACATAGGCTTGCTTTGCTCAGCAAGTGACAATTTGTGTTTATGGGTAGGATATATCGGCTGTTTTACAGTTGTGGATTTTATTTCCATTTCCGGGCAATGGGAAGAAGAAGTGGAGTTGGTCCCCGGGTGCTGCAGCTGCCCACTGCTCCTATACAGTAGGATGGGTTAACGCAGAGAACAAATCCATTGTAAGAATACAATGTCAAGCAAAGTGACTTTCATTCATTTAAAATCACTATCAGAAGGGCCCCTTGAGAATGCTTCGCCCCCTCTGGGCTGAGAGCTTAGCTCCGCACCTGGCTGGAGATATTACGGTATGTCTTTAATCTGCTTATTCGGCAGCACCATTAGCTGACTAAGGGTGTACTTGCACTAGGCGATTCGTGCATTGCCCGTGCATGTTTAACCCCCAAAGTCCAGTTCGTTTGCCTAATGTGATCACTGCATACTGTGCTCGGGCTCGGTTCAGCGTACCGTACCCTGGCCTGCCTGAAGAGGTGGGCTCGGGCACAATTCAATTGGACTCGGGCATAGTACGCATCTATTTTGATCACTAACTATGCCCAAACACGGAACTCAGACACTATGACATCAATTATCCGACTGTCCCATTTAAAACATATTGTTATTAGTGCGGCACAGTTTACTGAAAATCGCTGCATTGCATAATTGAGAAATCTATAAGGCATCCATCTATCCATCCATCCATCCATCCATCCATCCATCCATCCATCCATCCATCCATCCATCCATCCATCCATTATCCAAGCCGCTTATCCCAATCGGGGTTGCGGGATGCTGGAGCCTATACCAGCAGTCATTGGGCGGCAGGCGGGGGGACACCCTGTACAGGCCGCCAGGCCATCACAGGGCCGACACATTCCCACCTAGGGACAATTTAATATGGCTGATTCACCTGACCTACATGTCTTTGGACTGTGGGAGGAAACTGTAGCACCTGGAGGAAACCCACGCAGACACGGGGAGAACATGCAAACTCCACACAGAGGACGACCCCCAAGGTTGGACAACCACGGGGTTCGAACCCAGGACCTTCTTGCTGTGAGGCGACCGCGTCTATAAGGCATGTGAGAGGGTTGCAAGGTAAATAAAACCATAAATTCCACTGTGCTATGCGAGAGCGCTTCTTTTCAACACAAAAAGTGGCATCGCGATGACGTAAGTGTGCTCGGGGCCGGAACATTAAGCGGAATGTGAGCGCAGGCCGGCGTGGGAGTGGGGAAGGGGGGGACAATCGTGCTTGGGCATGGTACAATGCAACCGTCCCTAGTGTGAGTATGCCCGAAGTGTCCTTGGGCTTTAACCCCCGGTGTTTCAGGATCTCAGCCGGCTGATAAGGTTGGTAGAGGGGATGTTTTCTGTATTTCTTTGTCATTTGTCTTCCGTTTCCAAACAACACACGAACAGGGTATTGTCATGAAAACAGCCCCCCCCACCGCCACCTCCCCCACCAAGTCCATTATGTAAGGGTTGGTTGGGGTTTATTCTACAAGGGTAGTTGTTTTTCCTCGGTTCATGGTCTCATCCTGGAACAAGTTACTCCATGTTTCTACTTGATTCTCTTCCATGTACTTAATCCTTCTTCTGTCAGCCAAGTCAATATGCACCTGAAGCCGCACGCACAGTATGAGATCTAACCTCCGAGGCGATGTCGGATTAAGTGATTGTGAAATGTTTTGATTTCACCCCCCCCCTCTCTTGTTAGCCAATTAGCGCATCTGGGCTCATTACATTCAGATCAAGCCTTCGGTTCCTAATGCTAATCCACCTTTGCTCGGCAGGTCGTTTTGATTAACATCACAAAATCCATGTCCAGCCGAGCTGTTAGGCCTTCCCATTAAGCACTTATCTGCGGTCTGTGAATACCTGAGCGTGCATCGGGCCAGGTAACAACAGCACTCTGGTTGAGCAAGTCGTCACCTTGCGAGCGCACCCCGTCATTAAGATAATAGCTGGTTTTTTGCGATGTTGTTGTTCAGCCTTCGGGCTCTTGTCACAAGGTGTCAGTCTTTCGGTTTTGTTTTTTTGGTGGGGTTTTTTGTGCACTGAGATTTACCGGCTCATTCTACTTCAAGCAGCTGTTCCACAGATAAAGCGGAGGCCTGCCGGCGCCGAAACGTGTCCTGTTGCTGTAGTATATTCTAATCACAATACGATGTGGGCTTCATTTCATTATGCTTTCAGAAACGGTATTATGAACCATGTTGTCTTTATGTGTGCTCAATAATCCAGGTTGAGAAAATCAGAGAAAGTTGAATCGGGGGTATCCAGGTAGCGTAGCGGTCTATTCTGTTGCCTATCAACACGGGGATCGCCGGATCGAATCCTCATGTTACCTCCCGCTTGGTTAGGTGTCCCTACAGATACAATTGGTCGCTGCACTAGCGCCTCCCTTGGTCGGTCGAGGCGCCTGTTCAGGGGGGAGGGGGAACTGGGGGGGAGAATAGCGTGCTCCTTCCACGCGCTAAGTCCCCCTGGCGAAACTCCTCACTGTCAGGTGAAAAGATGTAGCTATGTCTGTATCGCAGGAGGCATGCGGTAGTCTGCAGCCCTCCCTGGATCGGCAGAGGGGGTGGAGCAGCAACCGTGATAGCTTGGAAGATCGGAGTAATTGGGGTGGACCAACTTCTGGTGCAGCATGCCCTAAGGATCGGGTCCCCCGGCACAAACGGAGCAATATAGTGTACGCTGCTAAGTGCCAGGCTGATTGCCGTGACTTGTGCATTGGGGAAACTAAACAGACGCTGGCCAAGAGGATGGCACAACATGGGAGAGCTAACGCGTCAGGCCAGGACTCCTCAGTCTACACCCATCTACAGGCCAGTGGCCATTCTTTCAAGGATGAGGATGTACACATCCTTGATAGGGAGGAACGCTGGTTTGAACGGGGTCAAAGAGGCCATCTATGTGAAGAAGGAGCGACCATCCCTGAACCGAGGGGGGGGGGGGCTAAGAGTGCATCTGTCGCCATCTTACAATGCTGTGATTGCAACTATTCCCAAATCCTCTGTGAATAGTGCACATGGCCATTGAAACTCTCGTTAATGGTCACACCCATATTTCCTTATGAAAATCCTCGTCGGTTTCGGTCGTTATGCAACCGTGTTGTTTAGAAGGGCGGGGATACTCGCAGTCAGTTGAGACTGATGAAGTCACTTAGATGAGTGATGTAACGTATCTGTCAATAAACGTTGTGTCCAGATGAACTGATTTAACTTTCTTTGATGCACCATATTGATAAATCTGTAAACATACATGTGCTGCATAATTTGGGTCTACTCAATTGGGTCATGCTGGTGCATAATGTTAATATTTACGTTCTACGGTTGCCCACAAACTATATAATCATGTGATCGACGATGACAAAATCCCATCTTGGTTATAGTCTTGGTGGATGACGAGAACACAACCGACACGTCACGCTGTGTTAGGCACGGTAAGAGGCTGAATTCCTCAAACCCTCTTCAGTAGAAAATGTGCGGTGTGGGGAGGAGGCCAAGTTGGATTCGACGTTTAGGACAACATGACCCAAAAAGTTATAGCTATCACCATCTTGTCTGCAGGCTTACACCATATGACACATAATACCGAACACCATCCTTTTGAAGGAGCGGGTCGAAATCATTTTCTCCTTTGATCCTTTTTCTATGGACTCCGGGCAAAAAAGCGCCTCAGAATCTTTGGTATTATATCACCGTTTGGGGAGGAGCCCAAAGAGTCTGGCAGGATTTAAGCGGTGGGATCCAGGACAGCTGTAATATTCTGGCCTAAAAATGGCTCTACGGGTATTGTCTCAGAAATGCTGGGACTCGTATCCTGGATTGATCACATTTCAGCAGGAACACAACTTATCAAACAAGATGAGAGCAGCAAACATTATTTTTTCCCCAGATTTTGATTTCACTTGTGTTTCAGCTATGATTGATTAGTGAAACCTCCACATCTGTGTGTGTCCCAAAAAAAAAAGGTACAAATTTGGGAGAAATGTTGGCCTCCTTATTTGTGTTAATGGCTACTAAAGTGGTTACGCCGAACTTTCCTTCTATGGAGAAAGTTCACTTTGTTCTGACACAAATCAATGCAACAAATGGGAGAGGGGGGTTAGGGTTTTGGTTGGCGGGCCTGCTGGGGTATTATTTTAGCGCTGCAGCATATTTCAACATATCAGGTTGAGTTTCGGAGGATATTGAATGGGTCTTGCCCATTCAGTCCGGCACATTTCTCTCACACAAACCAGAGGCTGAGAATGTTTTGAGAGCAACTTGCCCCCGCCCTGCTGTACATGCACCTCAGCTATTTGTCTTTCCATGTCCCTTTTCACCTTGAGAACAATAAATCTCTTCTCTTACTGAGGTGCACGCCGGTGTCTGAGATAGATTAGCCCGGCCATTTAACCTCGTATGTACTGGTAGGATGGAGGCTTTTCTTGAGGAAATGCCCCTGCTTGCTACTGCTGCCCCTGCTCCTGTCTCCAGATGTAAAAGATAGTTTACTGCTCCAACGTTTTCAATGTTTCTCGCGGTAACTCTTTACGTGACACACTGTAGGCGGGTGTGCAGGAGTTGGAGGGTTGGGGTAGTAAATGGGGGGGGGGCAGCGCAGGGTGGATGACTATGAAGCTCGCTCAAGTGCTTGCGCAAATGTGTTTAAGTGTTTTGGCGACTACTAGAAGAATTCATGTTTGACTTTAATTGCCCCGCCGTGATTCGAGGGGGGGGGGGCAAGATGACGCCAGTTCCCAGTTGGTGCGTGTCGGAGGTCTGTGACGCGCGTTCGACAGGCTCACGCCCTCGGTGTTGCGGATGAGTTTGTGTCAGGTCCAGGATCAACGCACTGCTGGAGAAGCGCGTGGGTGTGCGCGTGCGTGTGCGCGCGCGTGTGTCGGCGCGCCCACTGTTCGCTCGAGTTTCCAAACGCGAGAATATTCCAAATAGCACGCGCATGTGGACATACACCTACTTGTTGGGATTGTTAACTTGGACTCTAGATGAGGGGGAGGGGTCGCGCTTAATTAGCGGAGCGACTGAATTAGCTGCGGAGATATTAACCGGTGGCACGTGCAAATTACAAAACAGAATCGCTGGTCCACTTAAACCCGGTTTTTAAGGTGTCCATCAGCGTTGACTGCGGCGGTCTCTATACGTTTTGACGAGCCGCTTCTTTTCCGCCCTGAAGAACAGACTTCTCTGAATAAGTCAGAAGCCAGGGGGTTAAAAACTGAGACGCCTTTGTGACACTGGGAGTGTTTTATGAAACGCTGCTGACCCCGGGACACACGTGGCTTATACGTTTTGTACGTAGCCTATCTGTCCTTTTATCTTCACTTTAGCAACCTGTCTGAATCTAGAAAATAACCAAAAACAGCAAGGCATCCTCTCTCCGGCGTGAGCAGGACAGCACCCTGATCATGACCACTGGGCAGGCTGGCTGTGTGTTTGTATTCTGGTGGCCATCTCCCTCCCTCCCTCACCCAGCTCAGTTTGACATGGGGGTCATTTCAACCTTCCGTTATCAAGCCAGGGAGAAGAGAGACCTGATCTCAGCCCGAGATACACAACTCTGCTCCGATGTGCTCGTTTTCTGCCTGTTTGTTTGTTTATTTCAAAGGGCGTGAAGACTGCTACAGTTCCCTCTCTGTCTCCCTGCCTCCCTCCCTCTCTCTCCCTCTCTCTGGTTTTTTTCTTCCCCCTTCTTATTTTAGTCCGTCGCCCTCACTCGCGGCGCGTTGTAGGGGTTAATGTAGCCTCCCCGGGTGAGTCGGGGAGTGAAGGTTGCGCACAGTGGAGGAGTTGTGCCGATGCCCTTTCGAGGAGAGGTCTTGTCATACAAGACGACATTCACAGTCGGGACCCAGAGACAAAAAGAGGGAGGGAGAGAGAGAGAGAGAGAGAGAGAGAGAGAGAGCTGCATTGTAAAAAGAGCCATTCTGTTCCCTTGCGGCTGCCATGGTGGAGGGTGTTGACTTGTGGGTGTTTGAGAAGACCTTTTGTTGACTGGAGGAAAGTAGCGGAGGAGAAAACGCGCTCCCTGTTCGGGGGATTTCTTCCTCGCTCTTTTTTTTGGTAGCAGGCGACGAGATCACTGCGCTGCTGTCACAGGGGTCCTCACCTCCGCTTTCACGCGGGGACTGAATCTGGGCTGAAACTTTACAGCACGACGCTGCTTTGGATAACTAATCTGACGTGTATCGCCTGACTGAAAACCCAACAAAACAACAACAACTTGATAATCGGAGGAAGGGAACTATATCCTCTTCAGATGTAATTATCATCTCCCCCCGTCCCGATCTCCGCGGGAAGGGAGTCCGCTTCAGCCGGACTCGACTCGACTCTCGGCCACATTGATTGACAGGCTCGCCCCCCTCCACCGAAGGATGCCAGTCGATAAGTTCGCCAACATGGAGGAAAAACTGTGGATTCTGGAGGACCTTAATATGATGTACATTCGCCAGATTGCTCTCAGTTTACAGGTAAATGAACGGTCCGTTTCAGGGCACCCCCCCCCCCGGTTGGACATCACTTTTCCAGTGCCCCTCGCCCTTGCAGCTTTTTGTCTCGTCTTGTTCCATGTGTCAAGTGTTTCTGTTGTCTGTTATAATATCACCTCTTCCGTTCTGCGGTCTGTCCAAAGTGTGTCAACACAGGGATCCTCTCAGAGATGCAGGGTGGGAGTAAGGGGGTGGGGGGGGGGGTGGGGGGCTCAGTGTGTGGGTTTTGGACTGTTTTCTATGTGATGATTCTTCCTCATTCACCCAGTTTATTCTGATATCAAGCTGGCACACCGACAAAAGTCTATTTTCAGATGCACCCCCCCCATAAGAGTACAGTGAAATATAGCCTAGAGCTGGTTGAGTGAGTCTGCAGCTGCCACAGTGTGTTGTGATGTTTGCAGGGTGGTAGTTGGAAGTATATCTCTATGTGAGCGGTCAAGCTTACACTGGTGTGGTCTATCTCTCTACAGATGGCAAAGCTCTCAGTGACAGCAAACAGAAAATACCACATGCCATATCGCTCCTTCTGTGTGTGTGTGTGTGTGTGTGTGTGTGTGTGTGTGTGTGTGTGTGTGTGGATCTCTCTCTCCCCATCCCACCCAGGTTCACACACATGTAGTACACAGCTGCACATATGGGACTCATAAGTGTATGTGTGTGTGTGTGTGTGTGTGTGTGTGTGTGTGTGTGTGTGTGTGTGTGTGTGTGTGTATACTCTGAAAGTGAGAGTGTAGTGAGAGTTAGTGATAATCACTGATACTTACTGATAAAAACAGTAAATTCTAGATTAGATTCTCAGGTGGCTGTGCTCCCCTTCAGAATCCAAAAGCAAACATCTGAAACATGTGTCCGTCTCCGTCTGAGCAGGAGACCGGGGATCCGGAGACATATGGCCATTGGAAATGATACAAAAATATCAAAGGGGAAATTCAAATATTCATTTTTTTTTGGCTCCTTTATATGAAAAGATATTGGCTGTGTGTGTGGTGCAGCTGTTGTGTGTTAGGGGTTGTTAGAGACGGAGGGTTTGTGTCTCACTGGCGACAGGAATTCCAGTCTAGTCTTTCTGCCTCCTCTATGGGACATGGTTGGTGACTGTGTGAGAGGTGATATCACTCTGATACTTTGTGCCCACTCACAGCTTGGCATGGCTTTGTGAATGAGGTGTTTCTTTGTGCTTCTGTCTCTGCCAAGTGCAGCACCGGGTGCCAGGTGGTCTTTCTGGCATTTAACACATCGTGAAAGGAGAGGTAAATGGCTGTGATGTAATGAATAACACACACACATATACTCTCTCTCTCTCTCTCTCGCTGTCTCGCTCGCTCTCTCTCTCTTGCCAGTCCAGATTGTGGACTGGAAGTTGTGTGTACCCTAACCCATTCTCTTTTTGGTGGCCAACCATATTAGGGTCCCCTCACTGCCAATCTGCCATCTGACTGTTTACCAGAAGGAACCAATCTCTCTCTCTTTTTTTTGTGTGTGTGTGAGAACGGTCCTCGTGAGGCATCACCAGCTCCTCCGGCCTTAATTACACTTGTTGTCATCCAGTCCTCACGAGGTCTCTCTCCCCCCCAGAATTTAACTGGACACTAATCATCTTATTAGATACTCTCACAGAGCCTACTTTGACAGAATAAATTGTTTTCCAGCTCGGCTAATAGACCGAAAAGAGTCCGCGGCGTGTGTCTGAACGCTGTGTCGAGGGCGGTGTGTTAAAGTAGGACATGGCGCACACGTGTGTGTGTCTCTCTCTATCAGAGAGAATAATCGTACCCAAATTCGTACCAAAAATTGGGTAGACCCAGAACTCGCTGGAGGGACTGCATGTCCAATCTGGCCTGGAAACGCCTTGGGATTCCCCAGGAGGAGCTGGAGGGGCATTGCTGGGGAGAGGGATGTTTGGGGGTGCCCTACTTAGCTTGCTGCCACCGCGACCCGACCGCGGAGAAGCGGCTGATGATGAGATGAGATGAAATTGGTCACAGTTTGTTTTGAATATTGTGGCCAGAACAGGATTATGACGTGGTGATGATCATTGTGATTATGTGACGCTTTATTGATCCCCCATGGGGATTTTTTCTTTTTCCTGGCCCTCATCCACAAGGTCAGAGTTCATACTGCCGGAGTTGGTAGAGATTCGTCATCTTGCTCGGGGGACACTTAAACAAGGCAGATGCTTGTTGATGGGGAGTTTGAACCAAAGTCCGCTGTCTGAAGGGGCGGCATCCCTGTTGACGACAACCTGCTCCCCAGCGGAGCAGTATCTCCAGGGTACCGTTAGAAATTCAGAGCCTTTCGTTGGTTGGTCCAGTAGCTAGATGAAAAGTTCTAGGCATCTTCAAATCCTTGTCATATTTCACCAGTGAATATTAAAAGCGCTCGCCTGCTTGCCCACGAACTCGTTCTCACTTACCCTCCCTCACCCATCTCTCCCCTGCCTGGGTGGGGTGGTGAAACAGGGATTCTTTGTATGTGGCAGAGGTCTTCAGCCCACGGTGTAACCGTAATTTCAGCCAAGTTCGCACAAGTGAGATCTGTTGAACACCAGCCTGTGCTCCCGGGGCAGTCTGGTGCATCACCGAGACCTGCCGTTATTGCGGAGTACACCCATGCTGCACTTGTGTTTCCCTGCAGCCATGCTGCACTTGTGTTTCTCTGCAGCCATGCCGGACTGGAAGCATCAAGTCTGGCCCCAATGCATGCACCAACACTTATCAGTTAGATTGTTTAATTCCCCCCCCCCCCTGTTCCCTTGTTCTGTATTGTGCTAGGACACCAAATAGCCTTTTAATATATATGGGTTATCTGGTAGTTCCTAAGAAATTCAACACAAAAAAAACAAAACAACAACAACATGCATTTCCCAACTACAAATGTTTCAGCATTCTTCAGGCATGAATAATTGGGGTGTGGGTGTGTGTGAGAGAGCGGGGGGGGGGCAGTCCATTGGTAGTGTTCAACCTCAGTAGGAAGTCTCTCCTTCTTGTAAGGTTTAAAACAGGTTCATTTATAAAATGAGTGACTGACTTCTTGGCTACTGCTGCACTGATTTCTTTTCTTTTTTGTGTGTTTAAGACTTCGCACTATGTGTAGTGCAAAGTCTTAAAAATCCCCGGTAGCTGGGAGACCAGAGGTGGCTGATGGGAAACAGGAAATAGCCATGTGTAATTGGTTGTTCCCACTGGGAGTGACAACACGATGTCGGAGAACAATTCAGCCATTAATGGACACACACCATTTTCCAGCCCCAGCATGGACAGACATGGTTTGTAGCGGAAAATGTTCATGGCTGAAGGAGTGTCTGGTCCCCAGGGTGCCACGGACTGTGTCCTCTGTGTCACTACCCCCAGCTGTGCATTCCCAGGCCCCTTGCTTCCTGTCCTTCCTCTTCCGTGTCTTTTTTTCGCCTTGTGCAGCCAACTGACTCCGGCTTGCCCTATTTTGACTGTTCTAAGTGTCACGCAGAATACGTGCCTATAGAAAATGCAGCTGACGTGACCAAACATGTTGAGATGCGATGCAGTCACGTGACTGTCTTCCAGTGTACACACGAAGGTATCGCACCACAAGTAAAAGCCAAAATGCAGAATGGTTTTCTTTGATTTTGTTTTTTTTGTTTTTTTTGAGTGGGGGGTTTATCCCCCACCCTCTTTTTCCCTCCCAATTGCACTTGGCCAATTACCCCACTCTTCCGAGTCGTCCTGGTCGCTGCTCCACCCCCCTCTGCTGATCCGGGGAGGGCTGCAGACTACCACATGTCTCCTCCAATACATGTGGGGTCACCGGCCGCTTCTTTTCACCTGACCGTGAGGAGTTTCGCCAGGGGGACATCACACTGTTCCCCCCCCCCCTAGTCCCAGTTCTCCCTCCCCCATGAACAGGCGCCCCGACCGACCAGAGGAGGTGCTAGTGCAGCAACCAGAACATATATCCACATCTGGCTTCCCACCCGCAGACACGGCCAATTCAGGACTCAGGAATCAGGAACACATTATTTGTCATTTCCTTCCATGTACTTCCGTACATGGAAGGAAGTGTCATTTCATTTCCTTTCATGAAACGAAATATTGTTTTCCCACAGCAGTGCAACACAAAGACAAAAACACATCCAAAAACTACAAGAACTTCAAGAAAACACATATCCAAACTAACACATATATCCAAACTAAAAAAAAAAAATCACTGTCCAAGGGAATGAACGTCAGCCAGGAGGACTGTCGGAACTGCCGGTCTGCATGGGCTAGCAGTTAGCTTAGCCTGCCCTGCTTCTGCGTCCTGTCAGACCGCCCTTGGTGTTTCCTCCTCGGGCGCCGCTCCAGGCAGGGGCTGTGGTCCTTGGGCCCACCGGACGCAGCAGACCAGGCTCCCCCAGCCGATCCAATGCCAGCTCTCCCAGCCAGACACCCTCAACACACCTCCTCGCACTCCACACGATGACACCAAAAACACCAGTCAGCGCCAGGTGAGGCCGCTGCCAGACTGACCTGGGTGTTATCGGAACTGCCGATCTGCATGGGCTAGCAGTTAGCTTAGCCTGCCCCACTTCCACATCCTGTCAGACTGCCCTCGGTGTTACTTCCTCGGTCACAGCTCCAGGCAGGGGTCGTGGTCCATGGGCCCACAGGACGCAGCAGGCCAAGCTCTCCCAGCCATTGAACGAAGACAAAACTTAAACGCAAACATGGACAACGGTGGACAGTACTGGGTGAGGTCACCACAAGCATGAATTTGCGCCGCCATCTTCCCACACCAGCAATGGGAGAGGCCGCTGCAAACGTGAATTCATGCCGCCATCTTCCCACACCAGAAGCGGGGTCTTTTTTCTTTTTTTTTGTGCATTGCATCTGTAGGGACACCCGACCAAGCTGGAGGCAACACGGGGATTCGAACCGGCGATCCCCATGTTGGTAGGCAACGGAATGGAACGCCAGGCCACCCGGACGCCCATTTTCTTTGAATTTTTAAACACATTGAAATACAAACATATTTCAGTTATCCCATCCTCAACCACCCCGAACTGTGGTTGGGTAGTTGATTACAGGTGAATGTAGTTCTCCCGAGAAGTGACACCCTATATAGTATAGTACAGGGGTCGGGAACCTTTTTGACTGGGAGAGCCATAAAAGCCAAATATTTCTAAATATATTTCATTGAGAGCCATATAGTATTTTTAACGTATAATAAATTAAATATGTCTTACTTTTAATGCGACTTCTGGTGCTGCATGGTTTTGCTGATGGCCTTGTAGTCTGGTTCATACGTGGTGAGGTTGAGCTTCATGCAGGCGTTGAGGCTTCCATCAGTTAAACGTGAGCGTAGGTTGGTCTTAATGTTCCTCATATGCGAGAAAGACTGTTCACATGCATATGTAGAGCCAAACATGGTCAATACGGCAATACTCACACGCTGCATTGTGTGGTATGTCACAGGAAGCTCGTTCCAAGTTTTAAGAATCAGCTGGTCTTCAGGTTGAAGATTTTTAATTTCTGTCCACTTGTGTTCCCTCGCCAGCTCTGCTCGCTGTCGCGCAAGACTTTCCAACTCTCCATTAAGTGACTTGAACTTACTCATCCACATGTCTGATGCCTTCAGGTCAGCAACTTCCAGCTCAAAGTCTCCGATAGAGACCCCGGGGATGCATGTCAGGTCGATTTTGTCCACTGCACACTCATGTGGATGAGTGATGAACTTGAAAAGACCAGTGCGCGCACGAAATTCTCCAAAACGTGCTTTGAATGACTGCAGGAGATTGAACGTAAAGCCAGCTAGCTGCTGGAGATCCAGATGTTGAGTGGAGTCACTTGCTAAGCATGCATCTCTAAATTGTTGCAGTCTTTCAAAGTGCAGAAGACGACCTGTTTCAATGTCCCTGAGAAAGACTTCCAGCTTGCTTTCAAATGCAAACACTGCTTGTTGAAGGGATGAGATTGTATTTCCAATACCTTGCATTTTCACATTGAGCTGGTTCAGATGGCCAGTTATGTCCACGAGATAGTGAAACTGCAGGAGCCAGTCAGTGTTGTCTAGCTCAGGATGCTTGACGCCTTTCATTTCAAGAAAAGTCCGGATTTCACTCAGGCAAGCTGCAAAACGGCTGAGCACCTTCCCCCTTGACAACCAACGCACATTGCTGTGTAAAAGCAGACCGGGATAATGATTCCCAACTTCTTCTAACAGAGCTTTAAACTGGCGATCATTTAAAGCTCGGGCAACAATAAAGTTGACCACTCGAATGACCAGAGACATCACCTCGCCAAGCTCCTGGCCACACGTCTGAGCGCAAAGCGCCTCCTGGTGCAGGATGCCATGAAAACTTAGGATGGCTCTCTTTTCATGTTCACGGAGAAGCGCTACAAATCCTTTGTTCTTCCCCAACATACAGGGTGCACCATCAGTACAGACAGAAATAAGTTTATCCATCGGTAGTTTTTTTTCTTTAGCAAACTCCATGAAAGACATGAATAAATCCTCTCCTCTTGTTGTCCCTTTCATTGGCAAAACAGCCAAGCTTTCCTCACGCAGTGTGTCAAGTGCAGCATACCTGGCAATGATACTGCACTGAGATAGATGGCTAACGTCTGTTGACTCATCTAACGCGAGAGAAAAGTATGTCCCGGCGTTTATGTCCTTAATTTGTGTTTCCTCGACTTGATTTGCCATCATGATGCTACGATCGTGCACAGTTCTTGCTGACAGGGGCATGTCTTTTATTCGTTTGATTATCTTGTCTTTATTTGGGAAGTCATCAAACAGTTCATTGGCCACATCAAGCATGAATGTTTTGGCATACTCGCCATCTGTGAATGACTTTCCATTCCTTACTATTGCCAAAGCCCCCGCAAAGCTAGCGGAATTCCCGTCACCTCGCTTGGTCCACACACGTAGTTGCTGCTGACTCGTCTGCACTCTCCGCTGTAGCTCCTCGCATGCCCTTTTCCTGCTGTCCCCCGCTGGATATTTCCATGCAAATGAAGCATGGTGCGTATCGAAGTGCCGCTTTATATTTGACCGTTTCATCGATGCAATTTTATCATTGCATATTAGACATACCGCAGATCCTGCTCTCTCCACAAATGCAAATTCCTCTGTCCACGCAGCCTGGAATGCACGGTAATCATCGTCTTTTTTTCTTTTCGCCATCTTTTCCGTTACAAGGGTTGAAGCGGATAAACTAGTTGGCTATCTGATAAAATTGATTTCTTCACCTTTACAATGACCCGGACATGCTCGCGAGCCATTGGTTCCCGACCCGACCCACGGGTGACCCGTGACCCGTGAAATTTATCTTCAAAACTAATTTCTGTTTACTTTAAAATGACACAGTATTATTAAGAAATATCACAAGTATTTTAAAATCAGTTCCAAACTGATTTTTTTGAAAAAAAAATAATTTTCAACTCAAAATTGTCTGGGAGCCATATGCCGTCACCGGAAGAGCCATATATGGCTCGCGAGCCATAGGTTCCCGACCGCTGGTATAGTATGTGGCCTTGAAACAGAAAGAACTGCAATGATGTCAGGATTGGATTTCAAAGTGTCATGTAAACACATCTCATGTAAGAAAAGCTATACCGCAATGTGTGTGTAAAAATTCAACGTGTCCATGTGTTGCTTTTCCCTGTGGCATCATAACTGTGTACTGTATATTTGGGTGTTGCATTGCATTTCAACAAATTCGATTGTGTCAGATGCGTTTTGTAAAGGCACGGATTCTGTTCCATACTGAGGACCTTCGTGTCTTCCATACATACCAGTAGAAGTACCGGCCTCTCAAAGCCTAAAGCGCCCGCTCCCCTTTGCCTCCTCTCACTCCACAGCCTCCTTCTCCTGCCCAGAAAAAGGTCCCTGATTGTGCAACCGTGTTCAGAGTCTTTCTGTCCACATTCGATTATCCGCCCCTCTTCCTCCCTAGTCCTGTCCACCTCATCCTTGTATATTGGTCCTTCTCCAGTCTTTTCTCCCTCCTGGCAACCAGAGGGCCCTAGATGGACACTTTCTCTCTCCGGTCTAATAATAGCTTGCAGACGAGCCCTCGTGTCCTAGAGAGACCGCCCTGGATTATGCAGATCATGGCTTTGCCGGGGTCAAACGCAGCCATTTGCTAAGAGGCTGTTGAAATCATTTAATGTAACCCAAGTTATGAAAGCAGGATTTGTCATGAACATTTCGTTTGATTAGTCATTAGCTGAACGCGACAGCTTGTAACTCATTAAGCACCATACTGTGTGTGTGTGTGTGTTCAGCTTGTAGAGCCAGGTGTGGGGCAGGGGTTGCGACATAGGGCGCTAAGCTTGCACAGCCGTAGTTTGTTATCCCTATAAACCACGTTGCGG
Source organism: Lampris incognitus (assembly GCF_029633865.1). Taxonomy (NCBI): domain Eukaryota; kingdom Metazoa; phylum Chordata; class Actinopteri; order Lampriformes; family Lampridae; genus Lampris; species Lampris incognitus. The sequence goes on along the minus strand of NC_079211.1, from coordinate 139,520,335 downwards.
TTTAATTCTCCGACACTGATCAGCTTGAGATCCACGTTGAGACCGTTTTAGGCTCACTTTTTTTTGTTTGTTATTAGCAGAACTTAAATCCTTCTGGACATTACGACATTTGGTGATGCTTACTTCGATGCTTGAGATGCTTACTAGTCTAGACTAGTAAGCATCAACCAACATCAAAAAAATAAAAAATCATTCATTTCCGTATTTATTGACCTGCTGCAGAAGTCCCTTTTAAGCACTGAGACTCTAGACGGGTTGACCTTAACATGATGGAGTCATGGTAGCTCAGTCTTTGACCCTGGTTTACTGGGAGCTCTTGCCGGGGTCAGGTGGGAGTTGTCATGCTACCTCGAGCCGGAGTCATGGTTGACCCCTCACACGCTCCCAAACCCTAAACTTAGCTATGACCATGCCCTGGCTACTCCTACAGACCCTTGATGCTTTATGGGCTCTGAAAATCAATTGGCTGATATTTATCCGGCCCGTCTTGATTTGGCGGTGCCGGTATCAAATTCCTGATCAAGCTCCCATGACCTCATCACTTCTGCAGAGCTCGTGTATTGCAAGAACACTATCAATCAAACTACTCGCTGCTTCAGATTGTGTAGCTATCTTCCTCCATCTGACGGAGTAATTGTGCCTCCTACTCTGTTAGTTGTCTTGTGTTGCCAAACTTCACAGTTTTAGCCGAGGCTATATCATCGATTCCCTTGTATACGTGAAGCCTAAATATCGGCCGTGGGTATTGCGTGTGGATCTCAACTTGAGGCCTTTTAGACCTCTAGACCTTATGCCTTCTGTATATAGTAAAGGTCTAAAAGGGCGGAGGCTTAAATTAAACCCATTAAGCCTGCTTATATTGGGAGAGTAAACCAATACCCTCCAGTTTTGTCAAAGGTCTATCTTTATGTCGGGGCACAGTAAAACAATGCAGGTTCGAGGGGGTTTACCTACACCTCGAACCTAACGTTTAAGTTGCAGCGATTCAGTTCCCAACTTGTCCGTTCTTGCCTGTTTAACTCGTTTATGCACTCTTGTCTTGTGTACGCAGTCTCGCCTCCGTCATCTTTTACTCCATCTCTACTGATGCTATTCATTCCTTCACACTCAGTCATTGTTCCTCTTTCTCTCATTAATTGTGAAAGTTACTCATGCATCATTGCACCATCCCTGTGGCCTTGCATGCATGTACTATGCATGTGTATGTGTGTGTGTGTGCACATCCCATGTGTGCGCGAGTCCATGTGTGTAACTGTAGGAGCGTATAGATATGTCTTTATGTGGGTTCAGCTGTGGGGTTGTTTAGGTAGCCTAAGCAACACCAGACCGGCTCGCTCCAGTGGAAGGTGTGCTAAAGCTAACAGCACAAGGTCTCCGGTGATACAGGATATATAGTCCCGCCTGAGCCAAAACACATTCCTCCACAACGGGCCACTTCATCGCACACCGCTCCCTGCTGAGCTTAGGAACGTGTGTGTGTGTGTTTGTGTGTGTGTATGTAAATATTTTCACAGTAGTGGACCCATATTGTAGGCTGTATGGGCAAGCCCTCAGCAACTTTGTTTTGATTAAATTAGCGATGTAGGTCTCTCTGAGGCTCTTTTTTGGTTTTTTCTAACTTCTGCATTGACATGCATGGAGATATACGTGCCCCGCAGTTGTGCGTAGTGTGATACAGTATCCCCCCATATTTGTCATTATAAATATAAATTCTTTCTATTCATGAATAATTAAAAAAATGACCAAATGTATTATGTGGCTTTAAATCTGCTAAGCTGTTTGTGTGTGTGTGTGTGTGTGTGTGTGTGTGTGTGTGTGTGTTTGGCATCTACGTCGTTTTCCAGTACTTCCAGCAGTTTGTGCCAGGAGTGAGCGTGGTGTGTGTAAGGTAGTGGAGAAAGAGGGCTTTGTATCGCATCATCCCTCACCAAGCCCCTCTCCCCTAATGTTGATGTCCAACTCCGGTTCCAAAGCCCTCAACTCCTTCCCCTCCAACATCTCCCTTCCTCGGCTCTACAGTACACACAGAGTCCATTTCTCCCTCCGCCAGTGATAGATCATTCCTTTGAGACCCTTGGGCTCCTTGCCCTTACCTACCTACACCCAATCTGGGCCAAATTCCCTCTTGGCCTCCGGCCTCCAGCCCTCCGCCCACCCAATCCACTCCCCCTCCATTCCCTGGCTTGGAACTGCAGCGCCTTTAGGCCCCCTGTTAGCTCAGCCCCAGTCCCCGCCATCACCCAGGAGCACGGCGGGTCTGAATAGACACTCTGTGTGAGCAGGGACCAGTAAAATACCCATAGGCCCGAGCCAGCTTCCTTTGAAAAACAGCAGCCGTGAGCCAGGAGGGCGAGGGATGAGAAAATACCAAGCAAATACCAAACCCAACAGACATTTACTGCCACTTCAAACATAGATCTGGCTCCCCCCCGTGCCGCCCCTTCCTTTTCCTTTGTCACGCGCTTCTTTCGTTTCCATTTTGTTTGCCCCGCTGTCTGTACAAAATGATTAGTCACTTCGCCGTTCTGTTGTCTTTGGGACCTCATCTCAATTTGCTCGGCCCTCGTTCTTCATTTCCACACTCGTTTATCTCCGTCCTCGGCCTCACCTTTCTCTCATCCCTCCCTTCTGTGCTTTCCGCTCACGCCAGCGTGCTCGCGGACGCGTCTGCGTTGTCAGTTTAAGGTCACTTTGCAGCTGCACGGATAATAGGAGCACTTTGAATCGGCGCCGTAGTCATTTTTTTTCTTCAAATTAGCATAGATTGGGACTGTAAGCTGTGTTTAAGCTTTACTATATAAACAGGCTGGCGAGTAAACCGCCTCTGTGAAAAGCGGCGATGTTGAAAACATCATGCTCTCTATTGTAAAACACGCAGGGAGGACGTAGGAACGTGTGGTGGAGATGCGGCCCGCAGAACGGCCCGTTTAATCAGACGGCTAGCTTTGAACACGCATATAAACACGTTTTGCAGTTGTGTTTATGTGTGCCGTTGGATATTTGCCTTTTGTGTTTATCCATATGGATGTAATTTACGTCGCTTTGTGCTTCTGGAAATATCCAGCGTAATGCATGTGAATTTGCTCGAGTTTATGGTCAAATAAGTACAATGTGTGTTGCTGATGTCGAGGCATGTGTGGGAATTTGTTTTTCTGTGGATACATGGCACCTCTCTCTCTCTCTCCCTCATGTTTTACCATGGCTTGAACGCTCACTTCCTCTCTCTCTCTCTCTCTCGCTCTCTCGCTCTCTTTTTTTTCTTCTTTTATCCCTTTCAACACTCGAAGTGGAGGCCAAGGAACAGACACTGTGGGGAAAGCGGAGTGGAAAAGCAATTACTGTTCAAACAAACCATCGCCATTGTGAACGTAAACCTTTCTCTAGTGCTCACTCCTCTGAAGTGGATAGCATTAGTGGTATCATCGCCATCGCTGGGGCCAAGAGAGTCTTTTGGGGCTCTATGTGTCCATCTAACCAGGGGTTGTTTGTGTTTGGCTACTGGACAAAAAGAACAAGTTGGAAGACTGCCCTCCAACCAAGTTGAAGCTCCATTTAACTTCAGTCAAGGACAAGCAGCAACGCCTTTGAATATATGAAGGCTTCCCTCTCCCAGGTCCGCTAACACGACAACATTGTGATAACGGGGTGGCGTAGCGGTCTGTTCCGGTGCCTACCGACACGGGGATCGCCGGTTCGAATCCCCGTGTTACCTCCGGTTTGGTCGGGCATCCCTACAGACACAATTGGCCCTGTGTGCAGCTGCGGGTGGGAAGCCGGATATGGGTATGTGTCCCGGTCGCTGCACTAGCGCCTCCTCTGGTCGGGGGAACTGGGGGGAATAGCGCGACCCCCCCCCCGCACGCTACATCCCCCTGGTGAAACTCCTCACGGTCAGGTGAAACGAAGCGGCTGGCGACTCCACGTGTATCGGAGGAGGCGTGTGGTAGTCTGCAGCCCTCTCCGGATCGGCAGAGGGGGGTGGAGCAGCGACCGGGACCGCTGGGAAGAGTGGAGTAATTGGCCAAGTACAATTGAGGAGAAAAATGAGGGGGGGAAAATGGTGATAACGGATTATTTGTGTATGAAGCACTGACAGTTGAAACGGCTGCGGCTGCCCTGAGCAGATAGTCTCACGGCGGATGTGCAGAAAGGTCTGCTGTTTTATGTGCCCCGCTGTTATAAGTAGATTCAGTGTAGCAAAGTTAATGTTGGGAGAACTGCACCGCCATAATGAGACATGTATGTAATGCTTCATTATCACTAAGCCGTGTCGGTCCGTACAGGAAGGCGAGTTGAGCTGTAGTTTTTGAATTACCTTTGTTTGCGGTGGTGTGCCCTCGAGATGATGGATGACCGCCATTGTGGGAGCCCAAAATGCTACCGGGCAAATCTCAAGGGGGAGTCCTGCAGGATTTTGGAGATATGTCCAGGGCTGGGGGCTTAGGGCTGGGATGGATATATGAGGGCTGGTGCTGCTGAAAGGGGCCTCTTGTTGTTGTGTGAGGTGTCGAAAGGCACGGCCCGGCTGGTCTGCCCCACAAATAATAACCCCCGCCCTCCTCCCTGTCTCACCCAGATGAGATCAGCGGAACAACCCTCCCGCCAGATGATGTCATGTCGAGGACTCGGAGGGGTCAAAAGCTCAGGGTCACATTGGGAGTGAGTGAGTGTGTGTGTGAATGTGAACGAATGTGTACAGTGCCCCTTAAAGACTGGATGACCTTGAGATGATCAGTTGCTTCTTGTGGCATTCGCTGTGCATTTCTTGGCAATATCGCCCACTTCCCCTCCCATCCTCCCTCTCCCTTAACCTCCATTCCTCTCCACATCCTTCCTTCCCTCCCTCCCTCCATCAGTCTCTTCCTCTCAGTTTATTTTACTAAGATGCAATCCTGGGTGCCCACGGAGGCCCGTTAGGAGGAAAACGCCGCAGGCATGAATGAATCCATACGTTAGCGTATGTGTGTTTAATCTCGTTATCGCCAGGAAAGGTTAAACCAGCTTATCATGGCAGAGGAAGACCGAGGCGCGGAATACACGGGCTCTGAGGAGCATCAGCCTCGATATGATTGGCTGTGTCAGCCAGCCGGTTCAGGGAGCCCTGTTAACCCCTGCTCTGCCACGCTCCCCGCCGACACCGTGTCATTGGTCAGTATGTCACCGAACACAGATGGATGTTGGGTGTTATATAACAAAGCATGTAAGCTGAACACACACACAGACACACACACACACACACACACACCGGTCACGTCCTCACATCACGCCATTTTAGGATCATAATCCGCTCTTTCTGGCAGAACCATCAAAAATGCCAGCTATAATCACCACTTGCATACATACATACAACTCTTAAACATTAGCACTGTTTTGTTAACATGTCTATATACTACAAAGGTCATATTCATTATAGCTGCATGCCGCCGGTTAGATAACGGTCCTATGTAATTTTTCAAAGGGCTGTTAAGCGCCATGATCTCATGTCCCCTGTTACATTTTCATGAAAGGGCTTTAAGAAAAAGTTGCTTTTGTTCGGGGGGGATTAGCGTCAGTTGCTGCTCCGCTCCAGGCATGACTGAGCTTAGGACATTTTTAGGAGCTTTAACTGCTCTGAATGCACAGTAGTAAGTACCCCGGGCTAACGTACCCCTGCCTCTGGGAAGGTCACACATCTCTATGTCTCTCTTGGTTGTTGCATAAGTCATATAAAAAAATTTTTTTACAAAAAAGAACAAACGGATTCTTGTAAAATGAGTGCCAATACAAGAGAAAATGGAGAGTTAAAGGACCTTGGTGAATGGATGAACATGGAGAAAATGGTCTAATTATAACGAGACTGTGGCGGTTAGAGAAGCGGACTTTTGACTGGAGGGTAGCCGGTTCAAATCCCCAGACTTCAGGAGGGAAGTTCACGAGTAAAATACGTCTCTTCTTCCACGGCTGTTGATAAAAGACACGGAGCTTCGGGGCGTCCGGGTATTGTAGCGGTCTGTTCCGTTGCCTACCAACACGGGGATCGCTGGTTCGAATCCCCGTGTTACGTCCGGCTTGGTCGGGTGTCCCTACAGACACAATTGGCCATGTCTGTGGGTAGGAAACCAGATGTGGGTATAAAAAATTTTTAAAAAAAGACATGGAGCTTCCAACTATGGGGCCAGCAATACAGACTATGGTAGTAGGCAGCGGCCTGGTTTAAGTATGTGAAAGTGTGTAGCACTCTGGTGAAATACCCCAGCTCCAAGAATAACAATCAGTTCACAGATTACAATATTTAAACAGATTATCAGTGTTGATAAAACCAGCTACAAGAACCTGTTATTGTGTGTGTGTGTGTGTGTGTGTGTGTGTGTGTGTGTGTGTGTGTGTGTGTGTGTGTGTGTGTGTGCATGTGTGCGTGCACGCATGTGTTTGTGTGTATGTAGGAAGGAAGGGAGCTGTGTACAGTAATGGCTGAGATAGGACTTGAGATGCCGTTTGTTTAGGAAACAAAGGCTCTTCATGGTGAGTCAATAGGAAGTGCAGGAATCTCAGCGGGAGAGTCATGACTAGGTTAGACTAAGTACAAGGATTGTTTTTGTCATCCTCAGCAATGCAGTGTCATACCACCGAAATATCATTCACTCATCTGGTCCCATGCACTGGTTCCAGTTAATGGCTATGGGAAAATTAGACTGACTCATCATTGTGTAATTTTATTCTGGGATTACAGTTCGGTGTGTGTATATATATATATATATTTTTCTTCCTCCTTTTTTCTCCCCAATTGTATCCGGCCAATTACCCCACTCTTCCGAGCCATCCGGGTCGCTGCTCCACTCCCTCTGCCGATCCGGGGAGGGCTGCAGACTACCACATGCCTCCTCTGATACATGTGGAGTCACCAGCCACTTCTTTCCATCTGACAGTGAGGAGTTTCGCCAGGGGACGTAGCACGTGGGAGGATCACACTATTCCCCCCAGTTCCCCCTCCCCCACGAACAGGCACCCAGATTGATCAGAGGAGGCGCTAGTGCAGCAACCAGGATACATACCCACATCCGGCTTACCACCCGCAGACACGGCCAGTCATGTCTGTAGGGACGCCCGACCAAGCCAGAGGTAACATGGGGATTCGAACCGGCGATCCCCATGTTGGTAGGCAGTGGAATAGACCGTCACACCACCCGGACGCCCCAACAGTTTGATATATTTGATTTGGTCGGAAGGACAGAACGCCTGCACCTTCATATGTGTTCATATGTTAAGAAATTATGTGTATCGTATGTGTTTCGGGTTGGTGAGTACATGCCATGGAAATATTTTTCACTTTAATGGATAGAGGTCAAGTGTGTGGCCTACCACGAATCTGTCTACTTCTGAGCATACGTGTGTCGGCATCATCTCTGTAGCTTGTAATTAGCTTCCTCTTTCCCCCAGTGAACTGTGTGTGATTTAGTATGTGACGGTAGCTCACCGGCCAAGTCCCTTTCATAGCTCCTTGTTTAATCTGATTAACTGGGAGATATTTACAGCTCAGAGGCCGAGCTGTCGAGGCTCATCTTTTTGCACATGCAAACACATTGAGACACACATGTACACACACACACATGAGAGAGAGAGAGAGAGAGAGAGAGAGAGAGAGAGAGAGAGAGAGAGAGAGAGAGAGAGAGAGAGAGAGAGAGAGAGCTATTGAGGTTGTTTAATAACATCGTTTATTTAACAGCATTACTTTTGTGTCCGTGTTTGCCCCTGGCTGTGAGCCTAGTGTGGGAATCTCATCTGCTCAGTACAGTGAAGAGGTTACCATGACAAAGCGTAAAGGCATGACCCCCCTCCTCCGTTGTCTTTTAGCTAGAGGTGAAGAGCTGTGTTTACACTGCCAGATCAACTGATGGATTATTGATCTGCCGGTATGAGTACTGCTGGTCTGTTGGTGATATAGCAAAGCCAAGCATGCCCACACGCTCTCTCTCCTCCTTCACCATCCTCCTACACCTCATCTGCTGCATCACTCTCTGCTCTATAAATCTCACTCCTCTTCTCGTGTCACTCATAAACAAGCGTGTGCTGTTGTGGCGCTTTCCTTCTTTCACAAAGACGTTCTCATTTGGAAAAATAGAAATGTTGGAAATATCAACATAATTTCTTTAACCTTATACATTTCTTTATTTTTTTCAATTTCCATAACGATCTCCTGTGTCCAACAGTGTTCCCTGTGAAGAATTTTATAAGGTTTGCTCTGTGAATGACGTGCATCTTGCAGTCAGACAGTTGATCCACTGGCCTGCGCCTTACTCGCACGCTTAATTCGCATTTTCCGTCTCCACCTGCCCACAGATCACTCTCATACATCACCGACCGACAAGGCGACACGCTCCACCGCACACCCGCATCTCCCGCAGCGCTCGCGTGTCCGGGCAATAAACGGGCGAGCGGGGGAGAGAAGTGCAGAGGGGAAGGGTTTTTAATCGTCTCGTATTCTTTTTTCTTTTTTCAAAGGCACGGGGTCTAATTTTTGTTGCCGGTCCAATTTCCAGACACCAAGACTTGCATCCTAAATTCACAGGGTGGTGTCTTATACGAGGTCATTTGATTTCTAACGAAGCACGATAGCGGGCAGTTTAAGGGCAGCATTTTAGCGAAATGATTTTCCGGTGACGAGGAATCGTTTAAAGGTCTGGACGGGTTCACGTTATCCGCGTGTTACTGTCAAGGCAGTCCCGTCACTCCTGACCCTCCTACCTATTGAAGTCGGAGGAAGAGAACACGTGTGACGAGGAAAGGTGGGGGGAGTCTTGAAGCTAATTTTATTGCCATGATCTCTGCCACAGACAGGTTTTTTCCATCTTGTAAAACCTTGGCATATTTTATAAATGACTTTATCCCCTCAAGGTGGGTGGAGTACACGCAGAGAGGGCTACACGGTATACGGTATTTCATATTCGCCAGCCATATTCAAACTGCACACCAACTCGAATTAATTGAGTGTACCGCCGTCAAAACGGAAGATTACGCGCGCAAACGCCTTGATCGGGAAAAGCTGCCGGTCGGTCGGTCTTTACGCTCTCCCCCCCCCCCCCCCCCCCGCCGCCCTGCCAGTCTGGGCTCGAGATCGTCATGGTGATGATGACAGCGCAAGGATGTGCTCGCGCATATGACCGTTATATCCAGTGAGGTCCTGCGCGGTTCGGCGTTGCGCCTTGTTTTCCCGTAGAGGAAACGGACCCATACAAACTTTTCTTTAAGGGCGATATCCGCGGATATTTTAGCCAACATTTAATGGGAAACCCCGGGTAAAGGTTAGATAGAGAGGCTGCGTGGGGCGTCGGGCGGATTGTTTGGATTTTGGACGTTGCGTAAACGCGCGCACTGTCCCGTTTCGGAGAGTTGGAAAACGTGACCCCCCCCCCTCTTGAGTTGTCCCCGCCAGGATGAATGATTCAGATAACCATCAGCGGGTAAGTTTTTGTGGATTTAAAAAAAAATCTTTTAATGTGGGTTTTAAGTGTTGTTAGTTTTCTGTCGAATGGAAAATGCCACCGTGGTGCGTGCTACTCCACGCGTCACACCTCAAGCTAATTCCTCAAACGTCGAGTCACATTACGGTGATGAAGTGTTCAGGCTGTGGACCAGCGGGCGGCTCAGTAGAGAGCTTCCTGTTGAGACACCGTGGCAGCTCGCCGTTAGCACTGTACCGCTGTTGGCAGGGGCATGTGGTGCCGTTACTGAGACCCTGTGGCTACTGACAGGTGTGCCTACATGGACAGAGTTTATACGCATATTCGGGTAAGGTTTCCATTATTTACTAACCCAAATCAATGTCATAACGTCGGTCATAGGCATACAGCGCTGACATTATTGGTAGAGTTTTCTGTTTGACTACTCTGTGACACGCTGCTCCCAATCCGAGAACAATGTGACCACTGTCTGGTTATACTTCCAACGATGACTTACGTCTCTCACACGTCAGTCTCTCCTTGCAGCCATAGGGAAGTCTACCTCTTGAGTTGACGGCATGTGGGCAAGGCAAAATATAGCAATGGTTCAACCGTACATCAGTGGGCAGGGAAGACGAGCTGTCAGGATATTTGGTTCTTCTGTTGCCGCCTTTTGGCTACAGTGACACAAAGCAATGCCATGATGTTGACAGTATGGGACTCTGCAGATGCCAGCCAAATGCCATCAAGGCAAGATCTATGATGCATTTACATGTTTCTTCTTCAAACTGAGAGAAAACCAGAAGTGAAACAGAAAAATACACTCACTCATACACACACACGGGCTAAAGCAAACCTGCAAAATGTGGTGACACACCCACACTACGCAAACCACAAATGCACCAAACTAAAAAAGGTGCCAAAAATAGTGGTTTAACAAAAAAGGAAAGCTACCCTTTTTTGTTTTTTTTTCCTATTACAAAATGTCAGGAAAGTGTGAGTGTGTCTCTGACTTGGTCAGCAGACAGGGAGCTTTGAAGAGTTCCTCCCAGTTAACTCATGCTGGCGGCTGAAACTCTATCCATGAATTTGTTAACTAACTAGTTAGCTACATCACATGCACTAATTGCCCCCTGTTTAGCTAATCGCAAACAGCTTCGTGGTGAGGGAGAGAAATGCACACACTCACACACTTATTTTTATGTATGTACTACAAATCAGCGGCAGTCACAAATATTTTTTCTATTGCTGGAATGCTACCTACACTTTATGTTCCTGCATACAATATTAGTTTGTTTTGTTTGTGTGTATATGAGTGTTTGCATGTGTGCCTTTATGCAAACTTTTTGTCCGTTGTGTATGTGATCATCCTGTCTCTGTAATTTCACAGAGCAAGAGTCTAGCCTCCAATGATTGGTACTGAAAAGGTCATCGCTGTGCCATAGCTCTTCATTGTAACTAAATGCTGCTGCAGCATCCATTCTGTACAGTCATACCAGTGCTATTCATTGTGCAAGGCAGTGGAACTAGTCCTATTGTATTTGTTGTTTACTGCAATGACGCTGGTGCTATTCATGTTAAGCTTAAATGATACAATCCATATCATGGCACATTGCAATTATACTTATAAGGGTATCTGTTCTTTGCACACCATAATGATAGTGCTCAAAATCATTTCACACCACAATCATACTGGTCCTGTTCATTAGATACTGCAGTGATACTTGTCCTGTTTATTGAACACTGCATTAATGATGGGAGAAAAAATTGCAGCACTCTTTGTGTGCATTGGCCATAGAATCTTCTTTCCCCTGTCCTACAATCAATAACCACTTACTGCAGAGAAGCTCTACTCTCTCTCTCTCTCTCTCTCTCTCTCTCTCTCTCTCTCTCTCTCTCTCTCTCTCTCTCTCTCTCTCTTGCTATCATCTATCTATCAATCTGCCAATAAAAGGCAAATGTTTCAATGTCTTCTTTATTGTGTATCTGTCTGTCTTTTCTCTTTCTTCTTCACTTGCCTTTCCCTCAACAGTCACATTTTTCTCTTGGTATTCCTGTCTTTCCCCCTGCACTGGACTGTGTGTCTACAGCAGGGGTCAGGCTTCATGATCCGATCTGTTTTCTCTGCTGCTATCATGCATAGTCTTTCCCCAGGGGGCAGCTGTTGGCATTGTGATAGGTAAGACTTCCTCAGTTTAGGAAGCAGAACAGCAGTCCCGATACGAGGGACTGCAGGCTGGTGCTCTGTATGCCCAAAGCATGACAGTGGCTATGGGGACAACCGGGACTGTGTGTGCAGTGTCTAAAAAATAGTATGAAAAATTAGCCACTTATATGCTTCTGCATTTTGATATCACCTTTCTCCTACCTGCCAAATTATAGATCTTTTAAGTACAATTAACTCACATATGGTATCTTTCTTTGTCTCTGCCTCCTTAGCCCCCCATGACTCTGGGATTCAACCACACGTACAAAAAAGAAAAAACACGATACAAAAACAGCACTGACAGGGCTTCCCTAGTGCTGTTGTGTCCTATTTTTCACTCTGCTTGTACGGGCAAACACTGGGCCAGTGATGTGGCAGTTCTTCTGGATGGGTTGACCTAAGATGAGTGCCTACTTCCTAAAATAAAAGATGAAGTGAGAGAGAGATGAGGGAGGGCGAGAGAAAGATAGATGGGGTTGACTGAGTGGGAGAAAGCATACATAGGGCAGTGATATATTTATAGACTGGCAGAGTGATGACCTGCCCTGATGATCCTGATGTGGTGGAACAAGACAGGAAAGACAGGCAATCAAACTGACAATAAGATAAGAGCAGCCATCAAGACGATCCAATGGAAGGCTGGCTGGACTGATGGTTATGGCGTTAAACTCCCAGGCCCGTGGACAGGCAGTCAGATAGGCAGACTCAGTCCTGGACTACCTGTCAAAGTCAGTCCATGTAAGAAGATGCTTAGACATCAGTCATTTATATGTACACTGCTGTCTGACAAGCACTCTTATACCTCCTCTTATGTGCATGCAATTGTACATACATGTTTGCACGTGTGTGAGTCTCTGTGTGCATGTATGTATTCATGTGTGGTGGCTCATTGAGCTGCGCCCGAAGAGGTAACACTGAGGGTGGTCAGACAGGATGCAGAAGTGGGGCAGACTAAACTAGCAGACCAGCAGTTCCGATAACACCAAGGGCGGTCTGGCGTCGGCTTCGCCTAGCGTTGACTGTGTTTTTAGTGTCGTCGTGTGGACTGTGGGGGAGGTGTGTCGAAGGTGTCTGGCTGGGAGAGCTGGCGTTGGATTGGCTGAGGGAGCCTGGTCTGCTGCGTCCGGTGGCCCCAAGGACCACGGTCCTGCCCGGAGCTGTGCCCAAAGAGGAAACACCAAGGCCGAGGGCCGTCTGACAGGACGCGGAAGCGGTGCAGGCTAAGCTAACTGCTTACCCATGCAGACTGGCAGTTCCAACAGTCATTGGCTGGCATTTGTTCTCCTGAACAGGGATTTTTTATTTATTTATTTAAGTTTGGGTATGTCTTTGTGTTGCACTGCTGTGGGCTGGGGAAAATGATATTTCATTTCATGTACTTGCATTCCTGAAATGAAATGACAAATGAAGTGTTCCTGATTCCTGGTCTCATCTAGCCGGCCAAAAATCCGATGTTTGTCTAGCGAAGCTGCTCTTGGGTTCGACATGAATGCAGACAATAAGAGTGGAAGTATTTGCACTCATACACCTGTGTATACACACACACACACACACACACACACACACACACACACACACACACACACACACACACACACACACACACACAGAGGAACCCACAGGTGCCACTTGTCAGAGGGATCTTATGTGATAGTGGTAATATAGGAAAATCCTGCCCTCTGTCCAGGCCTGTTGGCCTCTGGTGAAATGCTGGCATGACCATATAGAATCCGTAGTAACATTAAGGGTCCAGCTGCATACACAGACACACATACTTATAGACAAACCTGCACTTCCGCTGTCTCGCTGTAATACACTCTCATGATACTTGAGTGTGTGTCTACATTTCAGACAGAGAAGGTCATGTGACTGAAGCATGTGTCTGAATAAACAGAGACAATGCCTCAGACAGAATGTCAGTCAGGCGTGGCTCACACTTAATGCCTGACATCCGAGTGGCCTGCTACTGTTACAGTGGGATGTGTCTATGTCTGTGTCTGCTTGTACGTAGACTGAGCATTTTGTTGCCTGCGTAAATGCCAATGTCAAATTGCCATTGAGTGTTTGACCTCTGCCCTCATGTCGTATTTAGCTAGCATGTGTCCATGACTATAAAAACACGCCTGTGCAAACGTGCCCAGCTGCTTGTGTGGATTTCTTTGTTTTTTAGTACAGTTTTGCAGTATATAGTGTCTTTGAATTCATGTAAATTGTAAACATGATTGCTTTTCAGCTTGTGCCTTACAAGTCACGGCTGAGCTATAGCTGAACAGACTTGCCATTTTAAGTGTCTTCTACAATTCCCTTCACAGCATGGACAGAGGCAGAGAAATGATAGGAGTTTCAGTCTGAACGGGGGCCCATGTAGGACCCAGACAAACCACTCCCATATCCACCTGCCTATGGTACAGTTATATGTAATTAGACAGCAGCTGTACAGTATTCTTTCGTAATGAAAACGTTAACAATATGTCGTTACAGTAGTAGTTTTGTAATTGTCTTGAGTCGTTGATGAGAGGTGTCAATGTGTGTAGATAGTGAAGTTTTGGTTTTATGTGTGTGTTTAATATGTACATGGCATGTCTACTGAATATGTTAAACAGGTTCTGGAGGGCAGAGATAAGAACTCGGGCTCATGAATACACACAAATGCACATGTACACACTTCCCCACATTTCATTACATTTCCTTCTTTGTTCTCTTTGCCTGTCAATCCGAGCTGTGCTTACCCTCTTTCCCCCACTCTTATTCTCCGCTTTCTCTTTCTGCTGAGCATGTGACCTGATACACTCGGGCATACACGCGCACACACACACACACACACACATGCACACAGGGTTAGACTATAGACCATTAGTAACCAGAGCTGGCGTAAAGTGCTGTAAAGCAGCAGAGAGGAGTCTAAGTGACAGAGTCACAGACCGTGAGTGAATCTCACCTTACACATGTTCCCCCTGACACTAATATGGGCATTTATCAAACCTATGAAACAAATACACCCATTACTTTTACTACCCCGAGGTACCAATGTACTTTTGGTGTCAGAGCTTTCATGGGGGCCAATAACTAATGTGGTGTACCACTAGGCGATTATACTCTCCTGCAGTGGCTATACATTACAAATCTAACTGCCTTTTACATATCATATTCAACTGATCCCAGTCTGATCTCAGTCTTTATATTATGCTGCTCCTCAAAGTCTTTGCTCTTTTTTTTGTGGCTTTTTTCACCCTTTTTTCCCCCCGAATTGTACCCGGCCAATTACCCCACTCTTCCGAGTTGTCCCTGTTGCTGCTCCACCCCATCTTCCGATCTGGGGACGGCTGCAGATTACCACATGCCTCCTTCGATACATGTGGCGTCGCCAGCCGCTTCTTTTCACCTGACAGTGAGGAGTTTTGCCAGGGGGACGTAGCGCGTGGGAGGATCATGCTATTCCCCCCAGTCCCCCCCCCCCCCCGAACAGGTGCCCCGACCGACCAGAGGAGGCGCTAGTGCAGTGACCAGGACACATACCCACATCCGGCTTCCAACCCACAGACACAGCCAGTCATGTCTGTAGGGATGCCCGACCAAGCCGGCATTAACACGGGGGATTCGAACCGGTGATCCCCATGTTGGTAGGCAGCAGAATCGACCACCATGCCACCCGGACACCCAAAATCTTTACATTTTACTTGACTGTTTTGTCATAGAGAGCTGAGGGCGTCAGTAACGTTACACCCGCTGAATACGACTGGGTGAGGTGTGTTCTTAAAGGGTTCGTGAACTTTTTGTTGAGCTGAAAACATGTTGGTATGGATCTAGGATGGTCGAGATGATTGGCCTCATGAAAGTTAAGGAAAACAAGATGCGTCTCACTTCTGCTTTTAGGAAGAATAGCGATGCTTTTTCTTAAGTCTGCAGGAATATGCGCATTGCAATGAACCCCCTCCAAATTGCCTGCTTAAAATGAGGATAGAGAAGAGGCAGCGATCTATGTAATGTAGGTGAAACGTGGGGTCCGGCATGTCAGACCAATTAGATATGAGAAGAGTAGAATGCCGACAGGCCAGTGTTAGCCAGCCTGGCCATCGCGTTTTACTACAACCCTGCCACCTTCACCCTCCCCAACCACCGTCACTGTCCTCTATAGCCACACCCCTTTTTTATCCTTTTTCAAAATTTGAGTAGGTGGGGACAGGCTTAAAACAAATGCTTTTTTTAAGGCGTCATATAAAATCACAGGAGCCATCAGAACCCATCTTTAAGTGTAAAATTGTGGACTTTAACCATGGCACGTTTGATAATTTTAGTTAAACAACTTTGCTTTCCCTAAATTACCCTCCTCACACTCTTCTGTCCTCAGAGTCTTGCCATGTCATGAATTTTCCAAGGAACTACCCTAAATCCAAGGTCCTGACTGGTTGATAGTGCCCATAGACACACACACCCATAGCATCCCCACAGTGCAATTTGTCCTTGTCATCATAATGACCCTTTGCATGTGCGCGTGCAGAGTACTACACCGTTTCTCATGCCCCCTTTAAAGGACACGTGTGGCCAGCACATGTGGTTATATATGAACATGTGGCATTGGGGTCTAAATAAGGCAACAGGGGTAACAGAGGTGATGAATAATGGACTGATTAAAGTAGCTTTTGCTGCAGTACCCTTGGTTGGGACTCAAAAGACAACCCTGAAATGACAGAGAAAAATCTGTGAGAAAGACAGAGAGAGAGAGCATTTCTTTCGCAAGACACTGATAGAGAGGAAGCACTGCACAAATATTAGAGAGGAGTGTTTACGGCTAGTTACAGAATCGGCTAATTTGCTGTTAACTGGTTTTGAATATGCACAGGAGAGTATCTTGCAGAGAAGGTAGAAAGCATCCAGTAAAGAGGACAAGCAGGAATAAAAGTGGAGCCTGGTGACTTGTTAGAGTAGAGTTTGGTGACTTTAAAAGTCGACTTCGGTGACTTAAGTCAATTTACATAAGATAGTCAACAGAGGAGAAGAGAGGTAAGATGTGGAGACAAAGGTAGACTGGATATTTATATACAACGTGTACTTATGAGGTACAACTATCGCTAGTGAGCATAGTGTCGCCTCTCTGTGATAGAATCACAAAGCTATGGAAACTGGCATTTTGCATTCGGTTAACAGCGGAAATGGGTAAATATATTGAGGTAGACTTAGGCAATGACATGAAAGGCTAAACAACGTTTAAATATGTTTAGTTCAGCAGTGATCTAGTTCTGGATGGCATCCTGCAGAAGGGGGGCAATTGTGAAACTCATTAGCATTATTTTTTTCAATTTTAGCTCCACCTCCCATGTATGTCTATAGGAGTAGAAAAAGAGAGCAGGAGGAGAGACTATCGGGCTTAAGGGCTAGTTAGGCCGGCTGAGCTAATTAGCACTGATTTCCTCATCCTGCTTCAAACAAGGAGGAAAGCTAGGATTACTGAGACTAGCATTTTATTTGTGTGTGTGTGTGTGTGTGTGTGTGTGTGTGTGTGTGTGTGTGTGTGTGTGTGTGTGTGTGTGTGTGTGTGTGAGAGAGCATGCGCAACATTGACAGAGTCCTGTTTGAACTGTTCATCATTCGAAAGAGGGGGGTTTGGGGGGTTTCTCTGCATTTGTTTGTGAAGGCATGGTAATGGGAGTTATACAAATGTCCTCCAGTGTGTAGCTGTGTCAGTGCTGGGAGAGAGTTTGGTTGAGTGAGATAGAGCCCCCCACCAGTGAAGAAAAGAAGCTTAGCTGTATGAGTCCACGCGGGGGGGCTCTCTCCTCCTGGCATATTGTGACCTTTTGCTCTCTAGCACCTCCCTTCATCCCTCTGTCTCTCATCATCCGTTTGCGTCCATATTTCCATATTCCAGTAATCCTCTAGTACATCCTTCCCTTTTCCCGTCTTATCCGAATATAAATCCATCTCATTTTCTAAATTTTTTACTAATTTTTTTTTCATCCCAGTTTGACATATCCTCCATTTGAAAAGAAGTGGCATCTGCACAAATTAGTGTGTGGAGACATGTCAGACTGAGGGGCTGTCAGTCAGCATGGTACTTGATGCACACATCGAGGGGAAAAAAGGTTCACTCAGATTTTTTTTCCCCATAAAAATGTGGTTGACTAACATGTCTGCAAAACGCAGTTTAACATGTAAGAGGCGCTAATGTTCTAATGTTAGGCTTTAACTAGAAATCAAAATTGCCAACACGTAGCGGATTAAACTATCATGTCGTTTTACTTTTTGCTTCCCAAGTAGCTCTTAATGTGATTAAATCCCCATTTTATAAATCCTCACAGCTTCAATCAAGGATTTAGAAAGATCAGCCTTTCTAATTTTTTTTATACTCCCCTTCTTTCTTTCCCTTTTATGTGTGTGGACCTCCTGCCCACAGGAGAAGCTGGCTAATTAGCCAAAGAAAAAAAGCAACATTAACTTGAATAATAGTCAGGGGCTCTATGCCAGTGTACAGTGTGCCAATGAAGTTCATTAATGTACAGTAGTTGGGGCCCAGTATTTTACTAGAAATTTTCACTTACTGGGTGGGGGTGGTGAGGTGTAGGTATGTATGTCGTCGATGGGGAGAAGGGCGGGGTTGAAATTTTTGCCAGGTTCCCTTCATTTACTTCGTTTTGTCACCATACATCAGCTGCTGTCCATAGACTTCCACTACACAACACTATACTTAGTTTCACAGTGCTAATTATCATCACTAGGGCGAAAACCACGAATCTGCAAAGGCGCTAACATTACAGGACATGAAGACTTACCGGTTAACCATTTTGTATCCGAACATTACATTGTCACAGGCTTCGTAAAACATTTTTCATTTGTCTGGGAACATTAAGGCATTGATAAAGGGGTGCATAGTATACTGTGCATTGGTTTATGTAATAAAGTAATTAGTCGAATTTTCTGAGGGCTGCGACAGTATGGATTTGTTTTTGTACCGTGGTGGAAAAAAAAAACATAACCCCATGGTTTGGCGGTTTACCGCCAATACCTACCTATGGAGGTGTTTAGGGGAGGTGGCAGTGGAATTTTTAACTAGATTGTTTAACACAATCTTGGCAAGTGATAGGACGCCTGAGGCATGGAGAAGAAGCGTACTGGTACCAATTTTCAAGGATAAGGGTGGTGTGCAGAACTGTAGCAACTACAGAGGTATAAAGTTGATCAGCCACAGCATGAAGATATGGGAAAGTAATAGAAGCTAGGTTAAGAGGACAGGTGATGATTAGGTGATGTTCGCGTTGAGAATGTTGATGTAAAGTATAGAGAAGGTCAGAAGACATTACATTGTGTCTTTGTGGATTTAGACAAAGTATATGACAGGGTCAAAGAAGGTTTAATCAGTTCATCTGGATACAATGTTTATTGACAGTATCCAGGTGAGCTGATTCAACCTTCTTTGTTTTTTTTACCTGGACTGAGCATGCATCAAGACATATATGACAAGGTGCCAAGAAAGGATGTGTGATATTTTATGAGGAATTATTGTATGAGGGGAGGTTTACAAGATGGTAGTGAGACCAGCTATGCTGTATGGTTTGGAGACAGTGGCACTGACAAAAAGACAGGAGGCAGAGCTGGGGGTGGCAGTGTTGAAGATGCCAAGGTTTTCATTGGGAGCGACAAAGAAGGACAGTATTAGGAACGAGTATATGAGAGGGACAGTTCAGGTTGGACGGTTTGGAGACAAAACAAGAGAGGCAAGATTGAGATGGTTTGGACATGGGTGGAGGAGAGATGCTGGGTATATTGGGAGAAGGATGCTGAATATGGAGCTGCCAGGGAAGAGGAAAAGAGCAAGACCAAAGAGGAGGTTTATGGAAGTGGTGAGGGAGGACATGCAGGTGGCTGGCGTGACAGAGGAAGATGCAGAGGACAGGAAGAGATGGAAATGGTTGATCCGATGTGGCGACCCCTAACGGGAGCGGCCGAAAGTAGTAGTAGTAGTAGCTGCATATTGCCTCGTCCAAATTCGCTGGCTTCCCCTTGTTGTCTGGCTCAAAGCCAAAATGTGCCCAAATTGGCGATGTAACATTTGGCTTTGGAACTAGATTTCTTGCCATTCTTGAATCGAATGATATCTAGAGTGGCTTGTGACAACTCTGTGGGCGTGTGTTCGCTATAAGCACCTGCAATTAAAATCTAACTCCAACTGTTTACTTTATACTTCGGCCTTTTGTGTCTGTGTATTTTTTGCATATATATATTAAATTGAACGTTATCTTTAGATATCACAAGTACTCAAGCCTAGAAATAATCGAATCCCCCATATGTTTAATGGACTGTCCCTCCCCCTCTCTCGCGAAGCTGAAGTAATGAGCAACTGAAAAGGTTGGTTTCTCCAGAAGCTCTTGATCATAGGTTGGAAGACAGTTAATGATGATAACTAAACAATGATTATTGTGTTTATATTTATTGTTTATATTCCTGTCACACACCATATGCACTCCTGTAACTTCCACCAACAAAACAAAACGAACAAAAAAAAACAACACAAAAGAAAATGCGGTGATGGCGGTAGTGAGCTCAACCCCACAGTAGGCGTCACATGGCTGTGGTGGTATTGGGGTCGTGCAATTATTGTCACTGTGGCGTGTTTGTTTGTTTTTGTTTTTTTGAAGAAGCGTGTGGTATGAAAATACAAGTCATCTTGTCTTTCAAAGTGTCATCTTTCAACGCACTGGAAGGCGAATCGTTCAACTTAACTGTCAAATTTAAAGCAACGTTTAGAGGAAAAGAATTCAGAATTGCTTAAACAATACAGAAGCATGACATGTAGACACCGCAGGCAGTGTGTGACGTGTACTGTCAACAGAGCCGCAACTTTCCTGCAGGGGTTTGTTATCATAAAAAGGCCAATTTTATGGAAAAAATAATGAACAGTTGGAGAGCTACAGATTATTGTTTTGAAAAGCTGTTATTGCTTGGTGCAGTAAAATGTACTTTCGTTGCACATGTCACAGAAAGTTGAATTGGTTCATCTGGACACGTTTATTGAGAGAAATGTTTCATCACTCATCTAAGTGACCCCTTCAGTCTCTACTGATTGCATGCGTCCCCACCCTTATAGACAATACAGTAGCATAAGGACCGAAACCAACGATCGGTTTCATATGCAAAGTACAAATTGCCATGACCATTAATTATTAATTAGAGTTACAGTGGCCATGTGCACTATTCACAGAGGATTGGGGAATAGTTGCAATCACAGCATTGTGAGATGGGAACAGATGTACTCTCAGTCCCCCCCAAACCCCGGTTCAGGGATGGTCATTCTAGTGGATGCTGTTAAGTGCTTGGAGGATTGCCATGACTTGTACATCAGGGAAAGGGTACATCTGTCGCCATTTTACAATGTTGTGATTGCAGCTATTCCCCAATCCTCTGTCAATAGTTCACATGGCCAGTGTAACTCTAGTTAATGGTCACGGCAATTTGCATATGAAACCGATCATTGGTTTCAGTCATTATTCCACTGTATTGTTGTTAAGGGTGGGGTCCTGCAGTCAGCTGAGACCGAAGAGGTCACTTAGATGGGTGATGAAACGTTTCTCTCAGTAAACTTGTCCTGATGAACTGATTCACCTGTCTGTGATTTCCCTACCTGGGTTATTGAGCATGCATGAAGACACACTGCACATGGTGTGTTTTCCTTTTCAATGAAAATTAAAACATTGGCGCCCTGGTACCCAAATGGTTACGGTGCACGCCACATAACTGCAACGTCCCTGATTTGATTCCAGCCAGTGACCTTTGTTGCACGTCGTACCCATCTCTCTCTCACCTCGTTTCCGGTTTGCCATTTCACTGTCCTCTATCCAATAAAAAAAAAAGAGGCAAAAATGCCAAAAAAAATAATCTTAAAAAAAAAGGAAAGGAGGGGGGATTAGTGGGTGGGTCTTCACAATTAGTGGGGGGGCCTGACCACTAATAGCTGTGGTAGGGGAAACACCGAGTTAAGGTAATATGTTTCATTGCCTTTCTGTGTGTGTGCGCATGTGCGTGTGTGTGTGTGTGTGTGTGCGCCAACATACGTGAGTTTTTCTTCATTCACTAATGACTCTTTGCAGCTCTCATACAGACAGTGCTGCCAAGGGCCCTCATTAGGTTTACCTGTTCTCGTTTGAGTAGCAGGCTGCTCAGCAACAAGCTCCACTTTGATTTCTCTTGTTCTTTCTTCCTCGTGCGTCAGAGGCAGTTCAAACAGCTTTCTGCACTAAATTACTGCAAAGCTCATTTGAATATGACAAAATCAACACTCATTACTGCTACAGATTATAATCATCATCGTTATCTCTCTTGCAAGTTAATACAGGTTTGTGAGCTGCACCCCGATCGGTTGCTTTCCTCAGCCTCTCATGGTCAATTTGAGCCCCACAAATTTGCAGCTTAATAGAAGACGCTTTATTTGTAATTGTACTTACTACATACAATGAAATTCATTCTCTGCATTTAACCCATCCTACACTGGGAGCGGTAGGCAGCATCCGCAGTGGACCAACTCCAGTTCCTTTTCTCCTATTGCCTTGGTCAGGGGCACAGACAGGCGTATTAACCCCAATGGTGGGCGGAAACTGGAGCACCCGGAGGAAACCCACACAGACACAGGGAGAACATGCAAACGCCACACAGAAGTGACCTGGGACTCGAACCCAGGACCTTCTTTCTGTGAGGCAACAGTGCTAATCACTGGGCCACCATGCCCAAAAAGCATAAAAAGCAGAGTATGTAAAACTCAAGTCGAGTCAATTTTATTTGTATAGTCAATATTACAAATTTGTCCTCAGTCGGCTTAACAGCAACACAACATTCTGTCCTTAGACCCTCTCATCGGATAAGGAGCAACTCCCTAAAGCATTCTAGTTTCTTTGTGGGTCAGCTGCAGAACTGTTACTATCCAGTCTAAACATTTGAAACGTATGTGCTCTGAATGCAGGTCTGCTTTACGTTAATTGCTGCCCGGTTTGTTCCCCTTGGCTCTCTCATAGGAGAGACTGTATGAGAAAGAGGGAGATACTGTTGCGGACTTGTAATAATCTCCCCTGCAGTTTATTTGTGTACTGTTTTGTTCTGAGCCACACTGTTATTTATGAAGCTGAATCTGGAAACTATACACATCATCCCATAAATCTATGCATAGTAGGCATGCTAGGTGCTGTGAGACCACACACACACACACACACACACACACACACACACACACACACACACACACACAACATATATATATATATAACTGTGATCGCTTATGGCATGAAACAGGCTTGTACTGTCTCATAAAGAATTTACTTGACTCACCGGATTATATATAGATATACACACAGAGACTTCCTGTATTCTACCATACAGAATGTCTTCATATGGATTCTGTGGTGTGGTTTGACACCCTAGTGCTTGTCCTAGTCCCTGCCCTATTGTGTTTGTGTATGTTAATACAGGCCCAGTGTATTAGTCTGCATCTGCACAGGGATGTTGGAGCCAAAAAGCTTCAGCGTGCCCATAAATTGTTGTGCTGATTACCATGAGGCAGATTCTGTGCACAGCTCTTAACAAATGAGTTTTTCAGATAGGAGACTATCCCATGGGTCTCCTATGAATGAGCAAAAGGACAAGACCAAAAAACTCAACACACAAACACATATAGCACACTTGCATGTATACATAAGCACAAATGATAAGCTCCTGCACCATACAGAGGCAAAAAAACAAATAATAATCTGGAAAACAATTAATGAAATTGCTCTCAAACACACAGACCCGTATAAACAAACACACACACAAATTCTTTCTCTCTAGCGCTGTGCTCTCGCTCCGCCCCTGTGATCTGGGACCCAGCTGCACTGGAACACACTGCCTTTGTGTGAGAACAGCTGGCTGCAAAGTCATTTGGACACAGACGCAAACACACACACACACACACACTCATATTTCGATGCATACGGGGCTAAAACCGTCTATTGTTTGTGAATAATTGAATACATGAGCTGTTGAGGGGGAACAGTTCGCTGTGCTGCAGCTATAAGAGCGGACCTCTGGCTCGGCCTCTAGCTAGCAGAACCTATAGCTAGCACATCACTAGTGACGTCAGCATGCTGGCACCTGGAGTGGGAAAGACTACAACATTTTGTTGTGAGAGAGTGCCCTGAGAGTGTTACTGTGTGTATGTGTGTGTGTTTTTGTGTGTGTGTGTGTTGGTGTGTTCTGAGGCTGAACAGGCTTGGACCACTTTGCAGTCTGCTTTGCTGGTGTAAAAGGTGCACGCAAACACCCCACCCAGTTACTGTTCTCTGTCTGCTCTCTCTTTCTCTCTCTCTTTTTGTCGCTCTACCCCATCCCCTCTTCCTCCCTTTCTCCCTCCTTTCACCTCTTTCTCCCCTAACTGCCCAGCACCAAGCCAATTTCCTCTGTGTTCTGTTCTTTTGTACTGTGGTTTCCCAACAGCAGCTGTTATCTGACACACTGTAGGGACTGTGTTTGGTCAATAGCAACTCTGTGTTTGGATGTTGTGGGTTTGCTTTAAGTTTGTGGCTTTTATGGAGTGGACTTTCACAGTTGTCTATTTATGTTATGTAGATCATGTGTTTTGTGCATCTTTTTGCATTCAAAAATTGCATTGCTTTTAGTTTGTGTGTGTGTGTGTGTGTGTGTGTGTGTGGGAGAGAGAGAGAGACAGAGAGCCCATGTGTTGTGTGTTAATGACAGTCGGCCCATGCGCCATCTTCCCTCGTGATCTCGGCATACACGTCCTCGGGGTCTCTGCTCTCTTTTCATCTGTATCCTCCCTCCTCCATTTCAACCCACTCTCTTTCACCTCTGACCTCCGCTGGCTGACATCTCGGTTTTTGTATCCTTGGTGCTTGGCTTTTTTCGGCTGTTTTTTTCTTTCTTTTCCACAACCCTTCCAATACTCTTCCTCTTCTTCTCCTCTCCCTCCATCCTTTACCACAACCATGCTCTGGGTGTGGGAGAGAATGAGTGAAGGAAAGTGAGAGGGGAAGTAACGGAAGAGGGTGGGGAGGAAGGCAAGGCACATAGTTGTGGCTGGCTAATTGAAAGCCAGCTAACTTTGGTCAGCTAAGTCCCAATGTATGGGAGTGGTCAGGAATTCACCAGCAGTCGCCTTTCATTCTGTGTGTGTGTGTGTGTGTGTGTGTGTGTGTGTGTGTGTGTGTGGGTATTTGTAAAAGAGTGAAGAGGAGGGAGATAGAGAAAGATGGCACACTTGTTTTTGTCTGTCCATGTGTGTCTTTGAGAGACAAGGGACTATGCTTGTGTATCTGCAAATATCTTTGAGACAGTATGCTTTTGTGTGTGTGTGTGTGTGTGTGTGTGTGTGTGTGTGTGTTTGTGTGTGTGTGTTTGTGTTTGTTTTGGCGTTCCCTCTACCTCAGTCCTCATTGTTGTCCCTATATCACTTTCTTTGTATGTATCTCCCATAATCCTCACCCCTCCCCGCCTCCCTCTCCTTGTGGAGTCTCCTGTCTTTGGCTCTCTATCCAGCTGTTACAGTTGGTCAGTCAGGCGGGGCGTCTGCAGCAACACTGCCATGCCAGGCTAGTCACAGAAAAAAAAATGAAGTGATCTTAAAGTAAATGGGTTTTATTAACGATGTTTACCTTGGCTGCACATGACGGAAAATTGGATCAGTAGAAAATAGGTTAGCAAGGCCCCTACGAAGAAGTATGTCTGTGAGCCGCTTCACATTTTGTGAGGAGGCAGGGTGGTCTTGTGACTAGGGTCCATGCTTCAACAGCTGAATTTGGGATCAAGGCCCATGTCAGCAAACATCTGCGTCACTCAAGTGTCTTTCCGCATAGGGGTCGCAGTTTTGTAGCAGATCAGGCACTCAAAGGTCCCTGTATTGGGACATGCAAAAAAGGATTTCTCTATGAACATCATTGAAACATTACATTATCGTTTTTGTCTGAAGTCTCATCTCACTGTGTGTGCATTGGTTTCAGAGGTGTACATCACAAACACATCAGAACTCCAGTAATGTAGAAGAAAGTAGAGTCAGTACATCTAGACACAACATTTATTGGGAGAAAAGTTTCATCACTCATCTACGTGACTTCTTCAGTCTCAGCTGACTGCAGGTACCCCCACCCTTATAAACAATACAGTTGCATAACGACCGAAACCAATGATCAATTTAATATGCAAATGGGCGTGACAGCTCGGTGGTACAGCGTCCTGATGACTCCTAATTTGTACTCCAGTGGATGATGAGAGTCAAACCTTAAGTACTGATCAGTATGTGTTGGTTTACAGTAAACATCAACAATCAAATGTCCCCATCACCAATTGCAATTTCGTCTAAGAAGGCTGACCTGTCATTTTTCACATCCTCCCTGGTGAATTTGATGTGGTTGTCCACAGAGTTAATGTGGTCGCTGAAATGTGGTGCATCCTGAGATTTAATTTTAACCCAGCTGTCATCCACAAATCTGAACCAATGGCTAGGTGGTGTCCCTGGAGAGGATATCAGAGGCCTCTTTTCCACTCCCTCCATATTCTATGTGAAATACATGGACTGAAGACACAGCTTCAGGAGCAGACACACTTGGTCAATGTTAAGGGTGGTCCTATTGCTAAGGGTGAGGTCATTTTGTAATTTCATACAGGCTACCTCCACTGCTTCATCAACAACAGGAACGCACGTGAAGAGAGACTTAACTTCATAAGAGACCATTGTTTCATCCCCCTCCGTAATGCTGCCCCTCACCTTATCCACAAAATCCATAGTGCTCTGTTGCCATCTTATAATACTGTAATTGCAAACATTCCCAAATCTAAACATGGCCATTGAAACTCTAGTTAATGGTCACGCCTATTTGCATATGAAACTAATCGTTGGTTTTGGTCCTTATGTAACTGTATTATAAGGTATAAGGGTGGGGATACCTGCAGTCAACTGAGACTGAAGAGGTCACTTAGATGAGTGATGAAACATTGTATCCAGATGAACTGATTCACCTTTCTTTGGTCTCTTGCCTGGATTATTGGTCATGCATAAAGACAACGCTGGTCAATCATAAGTAATTCAAACATCAAGCTAACAGGATGACTTCTTGTGAAAAAAGATCCAATGTGGCAGAAACTGTGGTAGAGGTTAGAGAAAGTATTTTATCCATTGGAATTGGTGTAACTTCTTGGGAACCCATGGATATGCAGGCATTTCAACTGTAAATTAACCCCGTTTAGAGCCTTTCAGAACATGTTTGCTTTCATGATTAACATTTTAAATTCTTTTCCTGTCTGTCTGTTTTTATTCATTTGATCTCTCTAGTTCCTCATTCTTGGTGACCATTCCCATATGGCAGGATTCATGTATTTTTGTCACCCAGTAGTTGCTTGATGTTTTTGGGCATTTCTCAATAGCAGGTGACCATAAAATTTTTACATGAATTTTATATTGCAAATAAGAAAAGCTAGATGAAACAACCAATTTTGATTTTAAGTTTTTATGCTTGCTCGACAGTAAGCATGTTGATAAATAAAGATTAGATACAAATAAAGGGTGTTGTTGCAACAATTTTTGAATAGATGATGATGTACAGGATAAAGTTCATAGCCATTGCTTTAACCATTTATGATATTACCCATTGGCTTTCTTCATTTTTGTCTTTGGACAATGTGGAATATGACCAGATACAACCGACAGACTTACAGTGTTAATTCTTCCAATGGCAAATGAGTCTAAAAAGCTCTCAGTTTTTCTCCCCTGGGGGTAGAAGTCTGCAAGCCTGTTGGGTCCCAACAGGTCCCGACTTGCTGGGGCGGTTCGGGCTGGGCTCAGGCCATTTTTATTTTTTATATATATATATATATATATATAGATCAGGATCGGGTTGGACTCATTTAGATTCCCATATACATGCAGAGCACACATAGGCCACTGTATGAAATATTGTTATATTGATTACATTATAAATATTATTACGCATCGACACGTGACTGTTGACCATGCCGTGTGTGTGTGTGTTTGCGTGTATCGGAGAGAACACATCAGCGCATCAGAGTAAGCGTGTGTCAGAGAGAGCTTAAAGTGATATTGGTGTCGGGCTCGGTCTGAAATTGCAGACTTTGTCGGGCTGGGCTTGGGCTTGAACGCCACGAGCCAGGGCCGGGCTAGGGCTGGAGTTTTTGGCCGTGCTGGGCTCTACCTGGGAGTTTGCACATGTAAGCTGTTATGCTAGCTGAGGGAACCCTTATCAAGACTCCTGATGACCGAGTCTCATTGCACAATTTGTTTGCATAATGCCAGTTGATCAAAACACATGCTGTTATTCAGAAATGTGCTTAAAATTCACACCGTTTTTAGATGAAGACATCACTGAGGTCTCTTTAGCCAACGCTATCCAGCAACGGCAATAAACATACACACCTCGTCAGAGGCAGTGAGACTGAACTTAAGCTTTTGGGACAGTCGTCGGGTCTGGTCAGGGATAGAGGTCAGGGGTCAGGGATCTGAACAGGAAAGCCTACCCGTGCTGAACAACACATTGTAAACAAACCATTACACACCATCTGCAACGGAGTCAGATCCCATGTGCGCGCGTGTGTGTGTGTGTGCGTGTGCGTGCGCGCGCGCATGTGTGTATGTGTGAACACAAACAGACATACAAGTGAGGATCAACACCCAGCGCACACAGCCAGACAGGGGCAGCGAGGTGACAGAGGTAGTGACCAGATGGTATTTACTGAGGCATCAAATTACCTGCTGAAAGATTACATTTGCCTTTGCCAGGGAGAATTGGTTTGATATTGAGTTACGGAGACTGATGTCAAATTAAACTTTATGTTGTTGCATCAATTACATTTCTGTATAGTTACGAATTTCTTTATTATCTCCCTGTAACACCATAGAATATATTTTGGCCAAGTCATACAATGCTTTATAGTTAGACTTCATGGGCTCTTAAAAAGTGAGGATGTTGGTTTTGGGGGAAAGTTAAACGCAACTACTTCTTTCTGTCAAGCAAAATACAGTATTGTTTTTTGCAGTGAGGCAAATGCCCTCCTTTTGCTATATGCTACTAATTCAATACTAGTACTTCAGTCATCTGAGATTCATTAATAGCGGGCAATAGAATTAAAGATGTGATTTAACAATGGAACAAAAAAAAATTGAGCTCGACAGGTATTTACAACATTGTGCGACGGCAGCTCAGCACATTGTCTAGTGACCTGACCCTGGTTAAGCACAAGCATGGTAATATTAATGGTTCAAGGCTGATATTCTAATATACAACTGCAAATAAAAGTGCAGTTCATCTACCAGAGTCTGGTTATGATCTTGTTTTGAATATGTGTCACCATTTGTCCTCAGTCTGTCCCCTTAAAAAGTCCCTTTTCCCATATTGTTTCCATGTGGGTTCAGTTTCAAAGCCCCCCACTTTATTGCTCTGGGAGCAGATCTGCCCCTGTGGCACCCGCCAATCCTCCTGTCTTTTTCCCACCATCCCTCTGTCTTTTTCCCACCATCCTCCTGGCTATCTTCCCATTTCCTGGCTACCTCCTCTCAGTCCCCATGTCAGCCCCTTTCTCTTGTCTGTCTCTGTCTATCTATATCTTTATATCAAAATGTTTGTCCAACTGCCTCATACACCCACCTTGCCCCTTTACCATCATCCTTCATCACCTCCCTTTACCTTCACCCTCCAACCTCTTCCCCGACTCCACTCTCCTGCCGTTTCACCTTTGACAGCCTCTCCCACTTCATCCTGATGCTGGCTGATACCAAGCCTCTGAGTATCAGCATGTCTCTTGTCTCTCTTTCATTTGTCACCTATCCACCTTCTTTCATAGTCCCTCTTGTCACATTTCTCCGTCACCCCGCCTGGCTGCCCTCCTCACTGCTACTGTCACCGTCACTGGCAGCTTCTCTGGCACGGCCCACCGGTCTAGCACCTGCTGCCCTGAAAGGGGTGTGTGTGTGTGTGTGTGTGTGTGTGTGCGCGTGCAAGTGTGCACGCACACAAGTGAGAGGGGTAGGGGAAAAAAGAATGTGTCGTCCTACACATTCTGCCCTGCTTGTTGTGGCAAGCGTGTTTGTCTTCTTTATTTGAGGAAGTTGATCTCCTAATCCATTCCGCGACTGTTTATGTGAGAGTCTTTACTTCTTAAATCCAGCGTACAGCCATGTGTACCTGGATTAGGCGTTAGAATTAGTCTGACCGTCATCTATTCTGAGATCCCCACAAGGAGAGACCTGTTAATTTAGCTGCTATAAATACAGGACCTCCTCCTAGAGGGCCAGCCTCAGATACACAGCACCGGGCTGTGCCGTGGCGACAGCAGTGTGTGTGTGTGTGCACGTGTGTACTTTTACACATGTGTGTTCACTAACAGTTGGCTAGCCAGCCTAGTGCTCAGCGGTGCATGAAGCATGGTTTGTGGTGCTACTAGACAAGGACACTGAGATGTATAGGCCGAGACAAACCAAGGGTATCTTTTTTTTTTTGCGGCTAACCTTCCTCCTTCCCCTCTTTCCTGCCACTGTCTGTATGTCTGTCTGTCTTTCAGGGTATTGCTCTGTGCTACTGGAAAGATGCTAAGGATGAAGACTAATTGTCTGTTGCCTGGAGTTGACTGAGTTTTAAACTTGGCACTCTGTTGACTTGTAATAGTGGTACAGGGATTTAGCTTATTCTGGCACTGACACTGGTAGGTCTCTCTAAAATGTACCCTGTGGATTTTGCTGTCAATATAAGCCTACCTGTCTTTTGTCTTTTTCTGTCCTTTCTTTCACTGTGTATCTTCATTTTCTCATTCTCTTATCAAGGGACAAGGTTGACTGCCAAAAACGCACTCAATTAAAAATGAAAACCCGGGGCGTCCGGGTGGCGTGGCGGTCTATTCCTTTGCCTACCAAATCGGGGCTCCCGGTTCATGTTCCCTTCTTGCCTTCGGCTTGGTCGGGCGTCCCTGCGGACACGTGTGGGGAAGCAGGATGTGGGTATGTGTCCTCATCGCTGCACTAGCACCTCCTCTGGCCGGTTGGGGCGCCTGCTCGGGGGGGCGGGGGGGTAGCTTGATCCTCCCACGCCGCGCGCTACGTCCCCCTGGCAAAACTCCTCACTGTCGGGTGAAAAGAGGCAGCTGGTGACTCCATGTGTATCGGAGGAGGCATGTGGTAGTCTGCAGCCCTCCCCGGATCGGCAGAGGGGGATGGAGCAGTGACCTTGACGGCTCGGAAGAGTGGGGTGGTTGGCCGGATACCTCCCCGGATTGGCAGAGGGGGGTGGAGCAGCGACCGGGATGGCTCAGAAGAGTTGGTTGCTTGGCTAGGTACAATTGGGGAGAAAAAGGCAGGAAAAAAAAAAAAGAAAACCTGACATTATCCAAATTTTATTTTGCAAACAACAAATCCATTTTATTAGTGGACATACTTAGTTGGACATACTACATTTATACCAAAGCTTTAATGTTCTGCTTTCCCTTCCAGTTGTCTGTTGGTAATTGAATGTGTTCATTCAATGCAGACAGGCTTATTTATTTATCAGTAGCAGTCCATCTACGGTGTCGCTTAATACACACACATGACATGGCTTTGGGTTATTATCCTCATCAGTATAAATAAATAGGCTACACTTTATCATGTGTCATGTGTCCTACTAACTCTTTGGTTCATGTGGTGGACCCGGCTAGTAACCACTTAAATCCCTTGTAATGTCAGACAGTGTTATTGCTGAAAGAGGTCCAGTAATTTATATCTACCTACCTGTGGGCCAAACCAGCCATATCTCAACAGGGATTTAATGTGTTGCGTTGGGGCTTCACTGCGTCTGGCGTGGTTAGCTATATTTGGGTCTTATGTTTGATAAATGTTAGCATAGCTTTCATTGCCGTGCCGAGCCAGTGTGGTCACAGCCAACGCCGTTATTCAGCAGACCCATTTGTTTACCCGTTTACCCAGCGTTGAAATGAGAAATACACGAAACCTTATATTTAAGTGCAATATATCCAAGCCAAAATCTGCGTCCAAATACGGGGTGTTATGGCCAAAACACATCTGTTCCTCTCCCACTGTACTTCTGTTGAACACCGTCTGGGACTGATAACGAGAGAGAGCGAGAGAGAGGAAGAGAGAGAGGAAGAGGTGTGAAGAAGTGACGCCTATTGAGGGCAGTGAAGTGGAGCTGATGGATTGTGAAAGAAGATGGAATCAAAACAAGAGCAACAGAATTAAAGGTTAAATTAAAAGAATGAAAGGTTTAAAAGGGGGAGAGAGAGCAAATGGGGATAGGTTGGAGTAGTGGAGAGGGAGGGTGTGTTTATCAGGTGGAAGCAGGGGTGGAATTAACTTTGAAGTAAAGAGAGCGATGGCAAATTGAGCGTGCATTTTTCAAGAGTTGTGTGGCTTTGACTGGGGACAAAAAACAAGCAGTGTGTGTGTGTGTGGATTATTTCATTGGTTTCAAAGTGAATTTAAAGGAAATATCTCTTTAGGGGTGGTGCAGTGGTTAGTGCAGTTGCCTCACAACAAGAAGGTCCTGGGTTCGAGCCCCTGGGTGGGTGGGTCGGGGGGGTGTTATCCTGGGTCGTCCTCTGTGTGGAGTTTGCATGTTCTCCCCATGTCTGCGTGGGTTTCCTGCGGGTGCTCTGGTTTCTTCCCACAGTCTAAAGACATGTAGGTCAGGTGAACTGGTCATACTAAATTGTCCCTAGGTGTGTGTGTGTGTGTGTGTGTGTGTGTGTGTGTGTGTGGTGGGGTGGGGGCCCTGTGATGGCCTGGCAGCCTGTCCAGGGTGTCTCCCCGCCTGCCACCCATGGACTGCTGGGATAGGCTTCAGCATCCCCGCAACCCTGAGAGCAGGACGAGCAGTTTGGATAATGGATGGATGGATGGATGAGTGGATGCCTATTTAGTTTGTTAAGCCATTTTCATGTTGATGAGGTTCTCATCGATAATTTCTAGGTATAAAAGGCTTGTTGTCACAAATGAATGTTACTGAAAGGTCCCACGGCTTGGAAAAGAACTGGCCGGCTGTAAGACTCAAGAACACAGCTGCTTGGACATCAGTATGTCTTTATTCCACTGTCAGCTCTGCATATGCTTAAACTGTACTCAGCCTCCTGACCCTGTTGCACCCTGTGTTTCCATCATCACATGTAGGATTTCTCTCCTGCTGACGGTGTGGTGCAGGATTTGAGGATTTGTTTAAATCCTGGAGGGTTTCACCTCTTCCTCAGGATGCCAGAGCCAAGTAGTGTGGGGCTGAGGATCGTAATGGTGTGCATTTGTTTGAAAGTGTGTGTGCGTGCCT
Source organism: Lampris incognitus (assembly GCF_029633865.1). NCBI lineage: Eukaryota > Metazoa > Chordata > Actinopteri > Lampriformes > Lampridae > Lampris > Lampris incognitus. The sequence goes on along the minus strand of NC_079211.1, from coordinate 139,487,432 downwards.
GTGTGTGTGTGTGTGTGTGTGTGTGTGTGTGTGTGTGTGTGTGTGTGTGTGTGTGTGTGTGTGTGTGTGTGTGTGTGCGTGAAAATTGTTCATTCATGCTTGCAGTCATGAGTGCAAATGTCTGCTCTAATAACCCAAAGAGGGCTGTCTTGACCCTGATAAGCCAAACTCAAAAGTTTTTGTTGAAATACGTCTATATATATATATATATACATATATGTATATATATACACACACACATACTTTTTTTGCAGAAAGCTGTGAGAAAACGGTAGTTTGAAACTGAGTGAGGAAATCTGATTTTGCGTGTGTGTGTGTGTGTGTTTTAAGAGTGTGCTAAACACACAGACATAAGCAGACACAAAGACTCAGTGTCTTTGTGTCTGCTTGGGGGGGGTGGCAGAGGGTGTGAAGCCATAATTCCCCCTTTGAATGAATACCATCCATGGCAATGCCTACAGACTCACTCTCATACACACACACACACACACACACACACACACACACACACACACACACACACACACACACCAGGGAACACAAACGGAAGATTTTTAGTGACACACGCTACTCATGTATCCACGAGGGCTGCCAGTGGATTTCACACAGTCTCTCACTATGAAACTTGCCCCTCACACACTATTATTCTGAAAAACACACACACGCACACGTGCACACACCCACCCACATGCAAACCTGCATACACAGAAAACTGAAAACTTAACTGAAAATACACTCTTGTGCTTGTTTTAGGAGATTAATCGCTTCAATTTAATTTGTTTCTTTTAAACTCAGTTTTCCCTTTTCCTTTCATTGTTCCTCCATTTCCAGAATAACATGTTTTGTACTGTTATCTCAATAAAGCGTTGCCTCTCTCTGCCCCCCTCTCTCCCTTTCCCGCTTCATTTCGCCATTGATTGTCTTCATCTGTTTGTCAAAAACAATAAGTCTTTTAGAGGTGCTCCCAAAAATGATTAAAGCCACTGACAGCTCTCTCATTCTCTCTCTCTCTCTCTCTCTCTCTCTCTCTCTCTCTCTCTCTCTCTCTCTCTCTCTCTCTCTCTCTCTCTCTCTCTCTCTCTCTCTCTCTCTCTCTCTCTCTCTCACCCCCCCTCCCCGGCTCTCTCTCTCGCCCTCCCTCCCAATTGCTGGGCCTCATCTAGGACAGTGATATCCAGAAGAAGATTGACCATGAGATCCGGATGCGCGATGGGGCCTGTAAGCTGCTGGCAGCCTGCTCCCAGAGAGACCAGGCGTTGGAGGCAGCCAAGAGCCTGCAGACGTGCAGCACTCGCATCATGGCCTACATGTCAGAGCTGCAGAGGATGAAGGAGGCGCAGGTCATGCAGAGGGCAGCACGGAGATCTTCGGACGCTGGGCCAATGGACGACAGGCTTCCATGCAAAGGGAAAGTAGCGATCTCTGGTGAGTCCCAGCTTGTCTCATTATCTTTAGACAGTAGGGAGTCGTCAGTAGAGGCAGAGATCAGAGTGGGCCGTTTATTTAGAGAGAGAATTTCACTTGAAAAACGGCACTCCAGTGAGTGCAGGGAAAAAGAGCAAAGGAGAGAAGAGTATTTTAATAGATGGCTATTCTCTCAGGCCCAGGGTGACGCCCTGCTTCCTCCCCTTCTATTATGAGATGTTTCATTTGCTCATTACTGACTGGCTGTGGCCATGGCGTCCTGCAGGTTCTGTGTATCTCACCATAAGAGAGGGCAGTCGGATGAAAAGACATGGAGCCATTCTGTTATTATTAGTTATTATTAGTCTTGCAAAACACCACAAAGAGAAATCCCACACCAGAGAAAGTCAAGATAAGGGTAAACGGTTGTGGAAAGCGGGTTTCTTTTAGATGGGTCTCTTTTTGTGTGTGTGTGTGACAAGAAGGTGAGGAAAGGAAATAGAAATAAATAGAACAGAGGGTTGAGATTTGCGAAGTCAAAGAATGAAGAGGTGTGATGGAAGAGTAGGGGAAAATGCTTCAGATAGCGTAACATGCGGTTTAATCAAGGGCATCCCAGCAGTAAGTGGTTGTAAATGTGTGGTGAGGCAGTGAGTGTTAAGAAAGACACTGGCTAAAGCACTTAACACTGAAGAGCTTCAGGTGGCAACAAGGAGAAGAATAAGGTTACGGTGAAGGGGGAGCATTTGGTGAGAGAGGTGATTACGTGAGAAGGCCCATAAGGGCTGCTCTACGTTCTGGGCACAAGGTGTTGAGGTCCTCGTGATACATACATGGCAAAACCTCTGCCTGTCTGGTTCAAGGTGCAGCTGGACAACCAGGTACACAAACGTACACACGCACACACATTCTATAGACCGAGTGATTTAACTACCAATAGCTAAGGCTGGCTAAAAACACCACTGGTTTGGACAAACCAGATGTATAGTAGGGCTGTGACTAACAATTATTTTCATAATTGATCAATCTATTGATTTTTTTGGATTAATCACTTGTCCATAAAATGTCAAAATAATGATTAATACTCATCTTGATTACCCAGAACCCAAAGTGGTGTCTTAAAACTGTTTACACTGTCTGAGCTGGTAACCTAAAAAAATCCATTAGTATCCATTTTATAATGATGTGAAATGGAGAAAGGCCGGCAAATCTTAGAATCTCTGGAGCTGCTACTAGCAAATGTTTGGTATGTCTACTTGATAAATTACTTAAGCAATTAATTGGTTACCAAAATTCTACTCTATTAATTTTCTGTTGATAATCAGTTAATTGACGGATCACTTCAGCTCTAACGTAAAGACTTGCAAACTGACAGACAGACACACCAACTCACACATTTATTATAAAGTGAAAGTGAATATAATTTTGACTTGAATCCCCTTTTGTTGACCTTTGTAGATCTACGAATCCCTCTCATGTGGAAAGACACAGAGTACTTTAAGAACAAAGGAGGTAAGCACACACGTTGTTTATATTGTGTACAAAGAAATTCATTTTGGGTCATTAATGATTCATGCCTAATGGATTTTTATTGAAAAATGTCTGAGGGAGTGGCATGTTTGCCACTGACTCTGCAAACAGAGTCAGTCTAAATTTGTATACATTTATCAAACTGGTGGAGCTGTGTGTGGGATGCCCTAATGGGTACAGAATATGAATCACGACTTTATCAGTATTCAGAGACTTATAATATCACACTTTTATCAATATTCAAATACTCATAATACATTTTTTCTACATTTCTTTGATATGCCAAATGGAGACTCTTTAAAATGTATAGTATCTTTATGTATGTTCAATAATCCAGGTAAGAAAATCACAGAAAGTTGAATCAGTTCATCTGTAGTGGGAGCAACATTTCATCACTCATCTAAGGGACCTCTTCAGTCTCAACTGACCGCAGGTATCCCCGCCTTTATAAACAATACAGTGACATAACGACCCAGCCAACGATCAGTTTCATATGCAAATTGCTGTGACCATGAACTAGCTTCCATGACCATGTCTACTATTCACAGAGGATTGGAGAATAGTTGCAAATGCAGCATTGTAAGATGGTGACAGATGTACTCCGTCCCTCTGCCATCTATGTGAAGAGGGAACGACCATCCCTGAACCCGGGGGGGGGGGGGACTACATCTGTCGCCATCTTACAATGCTGTGATTGCAACTGTTCCCCAACCCTCTGTGAATAGCACACATTGCCAACATTGTTTTTGGTTGTTATGCCACTGTGTTGTTTATATAAGAGTGGGGAAACCTGCAGTCAGCTGAGACTGAAGAGGTCACTTAGATGAGTGATGAAACGTGTCTCTCTCAATAGATGTTGTGTCCAGATGAACTGATTCAGCTTTCTGTGATGTATTTTAAGCGATTTGCATGCAATATAGATGGCTTAGATACTGAAGAGGGCAGTTGGATCATGTCACAGCTTTCCAGATTTTACAAGTTGAGAATCATCAGCATATACGCACTGAATTGAGTTGTTATTAGAAAGGTAAGACACACCTTGAAAAATGAAAATGAGATCAGATTTGTTCCTTAGGAACTCAATGGGGGGGGGGGGTTGTCCTGTGTCAAATGACTGCTTTGCTTTTTTCCTTAACAAACAGCTCTTGTCAAGCTTGTCTCTTTGTGGTTTTGGGCTCTTAGAGATTTCTTCGGAGAAACGTTTAATGTGTTGGTGTTGTTTCTGAATTTAAGGGCACGCTCATCCAAGATTATTATTTCCTTTTTATTGACTTTTCATTATGGCCCACCACCTCATGATTGCTATATAGGTTAAGTCTCACAGTCATTATGGAGGTCTATTCAGGGGTCTCTCCTTCCCTTCTGTGCCCTGACAAGTTGAATGGAATTAATCTGAATGACCTGTGTATATAACCAAGCTCAGGAGACAGGTAGAAGACTCAACCAAGCTTAATGAGGTCGTTAGTCAGGGTTAATAAGAGCAATGAGACAAAACTGAACCCAGGAGGCTGGGATGAATGTAGTGTGGTCCTGGCCCACATGTCCAATCATATTTTAAGTAGAGTGAAATTGAATGCATTCTTGGGAGTAATGAGTTTGCAACCTTTGAATATTAAGTGCCAAGATTAAGTCAATGAGACAGGAACAACCCATCTTCCTAACAGCTACAGTTTGAAAAAGTAATATTGAAGTTAATATTAAAAGTAACACTAAAAGTACATCTCTTTAAAAGTCAAGTAACCTTAACTTTTAATGAGATAAACCAAAATGATCGTCTCAGTTTTGTCCCGTTGTAAAAATGCACAACAAGAGCGACAAAGGAAAGATTAGATTGTCACGCAGTGATTATGACAATCTGGGCAATTTTTACTCGGGGCATGACAGTAATACAAGGAGACATCAGGCATCACTGCAGCACCCATAATAACCGTAAAGATTACCCCGAAGAATATTACTGCTTTCATACAATATTTCTCAGAACATTTTGTTTTTCATGAAAATTTTTCCCCCAGGATTATTTACGCTTGTGAATCTTAATAAAATTGGTGTAAACAGCAAGGACGTCGCTCTATCACATATGTATAGTTTAGGGATCACATATAGCATAATCTGAGATTGATTCGCTAACAGCGAGGTATGTATAGGTGTAGAATTAGTTAGCATTGGTAGACTACATCTAATGAGTCTGATCGCCTTGCTGGATCTACCCACTGTAGATGTCCATGTGAGCAGCATCTCATCATCATGGTCATATAACCTCTCTGGCCCCTGGTTCAACCAAACTATGACCCTTAACAATAATAATAATAATAATAATAATAATTAAATGACGGGGTAGGGCATTCAAGAGGCGAGGGCCAGAGGAGGAGAGGGCTCGGTCGCCCATGATGCGGAGTCAGGTTGTGGGGATACAGAGGAGGTCCTCATTTTAAAATACCTTTGAAAGATGCAGTTGGTGCTTCTATAGAGCAGATGAAGGGTTCCCAAAGTCTGCTGATCAGCAATGCAGATGTGGTCCACATGTAACAGCTTTATTTTTTTCCTTTTGCATGAAATGCTTCTCTCTTTCCCACTCCTCCTTGCCAAACTCTCAGAGCTCCATAGATGTGCGGTGTTCTGTCTGCTCCAGCTGGGAGGAGAGATCTTTGACACAGATATGGTGATGGTCGACAGGACACTCACCGACATCTGCTTTGACAACACTATTGTTTTGTAAGTGTCTTTATTTTTCTCAGAGGGCACAAATGATGGCACAGAATGTAAATGTTACCGTTCATTAAATATTCACACTAAAAATCCTGGGCCCCCGTGGACCTGTGTGAGGTTAGCAGAGCACATTATCCAGTCTGGGGTAATGCATCTCATACATACAGCATACGCAGTTTTTCAGGCGAGTACGCTCGCAAGTGACATTGTACTTAGTATTCATACGTGTGTCCATTTGCAGTAATGAGGCCAGCCCGGGCTTTGAGCTGCGTGTTGAGCTGTACAGCTGCTGCTCGGAGGATGACTACTCAGCAGGGAGCACGCCAAGGAAACTAGCAAGCAAGCTGAGCTCCTCGCTGGGCCGATCAGCAGGGAAGAAGCTGCGGGCAGCCATGGAGCCTGGAGCGTGTAGTCCTGTCAGCAATGGAGGGGCAGCGCCACTGCTGCTGCCTGTTCCCTCTGTACCGTAAGTTTTTTTTTTTAACATGTTTTGTACTAGCATTTACTGTGATAGCAGTTAGATGGATTTTGTTTGGGCAGTGGTAGACATAAGTGCATGTAAGCGCGCACGATTGAAGAGGCACATACACAACTTTTAACTCATTCCTTTCTCTTCTCTTGTGTGTTGACAGCGGCCCCAAGTACCATCTCTTAGCCCATACCACCCTGTCGCTACCACACGTCCAGGATAGCTTTCGCACACACGACCTCACAATCTCAGGCAACGGTGAGTGGCAGTCTCCAAAAATCTGTCCCCTCACACTCTTCTGGTTTTCTCTGCCATATCAGCCATCTGTCCCCCCCCCCCTTTCTCCATCATCACCGTCTGGCTTTTCTTCCCCTTCTTCTGATTACCTCCATCAATGCCTGCCTACCTCCTGTCTTTTTCTCCCTCTCTGTCACTCTTGCTCTCTTTTCTTTCCCTCGCTTTCTCCCTCCGTCCTCCCTGTCGTCTCATGTTCTCTGACAGACAGCCATTGTCAAGGTCGCCGTAATAAAGAATGCACCAGTGAGGTGACTGCTGCGTAAAACTGTAATGATGCAAGCTAACAAGAGCCCAGACACTCAGACAGACAGGCCCTGGTGTTTTATTCACTGGCCCTTCAGGCTGCAGTAAAGTTTCATGGCGGCACTTCACGACATTCCCTCCAGCTGCCACCCTTTTACACCCCAATGCTTTATTTGTGTCGAAAGGGGTAGGTAGTATGAGGTTGGGGGTTGGAACTTGTGTGTGTGTGTGTGTGTGTGTGTGTGTGTGTGTGTGTGTGATTTTTATGTAATTATTTTATGCATAGAATGTCATAGAGTATTTTTTTTTAACTAAACTCTCCCCATTTCTCTCTTCTGCAGAGGAGTGTTCATACTGGCTGCCTCTCTATGGTAGTGTATGTTGTCGCCTGGCTGCACAGCCCCACTGTATGACCCAACAGATGATGAGCGGGTACATGAAAGTCAAGGTATATTTGTGTGTGCGTGTGCGTGTGCGTCTATGTATGTAAATGTGAAGGCTGCAATGATAGGAGACCATTTCTTTTAGAGCTGCAATATTTTTATGTTGTGTTGTTCTGATTTCTCTTTCTCCCTTCCCACCCCCACCCCCTCCACCTCACTCACCCAATCTCTTTTTTTCCCTTAACTCACTTGATCTTTTTTTCTTTCTTTCCTTTCTGCCTCACAGCAACTGGGAGGTGACCCTCAGAGTTGGACAAAAGTCTATGCCGTGCTGAAAGGAACAAACCTTTTCTGCTATCACCGACAGGAAGACGTGGAGTGTAATGTTGAGCCAGCTTTCACTATAGCCATCAACAAGGTGAGAAAGAGAAAAACAAAAAGTACCAAAAGTCGGTGACTGATTTATGACCATCTCCAGAGCATTTGAAGCCTTTTCTGGGCTCGTACAAACATGTATTTTTCTAAAACGCCAGTGGTGGCTATGTCCAAGAAATTAGAGAAGCGGGTTTGTGACTGGAAATTTGACAGTTGAAATCCCTAGACCAGCTGGGAAAATCTAGCTGGGTAAGACATTGAGAAAGACTTTTCCTGTTTAGAAAAAGCTACTACTGGGACACCTTAAAGCCAATGTCGATCGCTCAAGTGGAGCTCCTTCCAACCAGACATCATATTTCTCTCATAGCCCAGGTTTCCCCGCATACACACAAGTGGAGGACAGTCAAGTCTGTCAGCCGTCCAGCCAGGCAGGCACTCAATCATCTTATTTCCTGTGTCTATCTGTGTGCGTTGATCCCTGTGGGACCTCTCATTCTTTCCACGGTGACTCACTTTCGTAGTTTCTGACCCTCAGCACAGGGCTGTGATACAGAGCTGAGCTGGAGTGAAGACACTCAGGTCACGTCAGATCTGTAGGATCCTGTGTTAGTCAGCACCCTGACTCTGCTGAAGAGGAAAAAGGAATGTCGTCAGGCCTAGGCAAGCGTCTCGAGACCGCTCAGATTGGGAGAACACAAATAGTGTAACACTGCCACCTACTGGTCAGAACTGGCTTTAGAAACATTTAAAATGTGATCCTGAAACGGAATGGGGAGTTGGTTGCCTTCAACCTTTAGAGATAAACAACGGGTCACGGAGGGCAGGTTTTTTGTAAGTTTTCATTCCAGCCTCACACCACACCACCCGATTTCACGGTAATACACTTTCAACCATACTAACCAGGGAAATCAGCTGATGTAGGTTTGGATTGGAACAAAAACACATGGATAACACATGGCCCTCCATGGCACACAGCTGAATACCACTGCTTTAGAGGATAACTTCCAGAAGGAAATAGTTTTACTCGGGAAGAACATGTTTCTTCTCAACAAGCACAAATGCTGCCATATTACAAGGCTGTAATTATTTTGTGGCACATTATTATTTTTCACTTTTACTCATGTTTATTTGTGGTGTTTTCTTATGTTTTAGGAGACAAGGATACGGGCATCAGAGAAGGATCCACAAAGTAAAGCCCAGAGTATCTGTATCAGTAACCAGTATGGAGGCGAAGATGTCACACACACGGTGACCACAGATTGCCGTGAAGACACACACCGGTGGATGGAAGCCTTTTGGCAACAGTTCTATGACATGAGTGAGTACAGATACCGTACTCCACAATATATCACAATTTACATGTGATATACATTGATTAATCTCATTTACATGTCACCACTGAAGGGTTGATAAAATGGCTTTTCTATTCAAAGACCTATTCCAATAACTTTATTTCATTCAAAATTATGTGGTGAAAATTTGGTGAAATGTCGACAGCCCGACAGGCATGTCGAGGACACATGCTGGGCAGATCATGAAAGATGGGGCATAACACATTGAACCAAAGACATCAAACTTGTCATGTAAAACATATCCCGATTTTTACCCAGTTTGAAGATGACAGCGATCCGGTTTTTTCGGCAATATATAAAAAGCAAGAGTTTTGATTTTTCAGCACTTAAATGTGCTAATGTTTACCAGGGCATTTTGTGGATTTTAGATGGGGGGGGGGGTGAGAGAGAGATTATGTTTTTTAGTTATATCCCATATCCATTCCTTAAATATTTACAAGTTTTCGCAGAATTTTAGGTGCATACACAAGCTCTGTGATTGGTTTACTCAAAGCTTTTCTCCATCACACAGGCCAGTGGAAGCAGTGCTGTGATGACCTAATGAAAATTGAACTCCCTTCACCGAGGAAACCAGCACCTGTCACACCAAAACAGGGCTCCCTCTACCATGAAATGGGTAAAACGCCTTCTCTGATCAGCTCACTGTGGTGCACAGTAATGTTGTACACAGATCTTTTAAAGTAATGGAAACGACAAAAAAGGACTATGAGAAACTAGGAAATACGAAGATCAACCCCCAGAATCAAGAAAAGAACGGCATAGAAATGAGTTTCCTTTCCTCTGTGCTTGCATTGCATGTAGCTGTAGCTTTAACTTTGTGGGTCTTAGTGCATGAGATGTCACTATCACTATTAAAGTTTCCTCTCTGAGATCTCAGCCTCACACTCTGCTTTACCGTTGTACTTTAGACTGAATGGATCCTATCTCTGACATGCTAATGCTCTCTCTGTCTTTCTGCCTGTCCCCCTTTCTCTGCTTTCATGTCCTGATTCCATCACTTCTGGTTTGTCTTTCTTTATAATTTTTGTGCTCCTTTTCATTGTAAATTTTTCATTATCATCAACATTATATTTTCCATTGCCTTTCACTTTTAATTTTTCGTGGGGCAATTCATCTTCAAACTTGAATGGGGCTTTTTTTTGCACACTCCCATCATCTCACACCAATATATATTCTAACAAAACCTAAATCAATTCTTTTTGTCTGATACTTATGAAATTTCATAACTCCCTCACACCATGTGCTGCACACCTCCTTCTCTCCACACCTCCTATGCTCTCTTGCCAACCACCCCCCCGCCATTCTTTCTACTGCTTCCCGGCAGCTCCCCTTGCCACACCCTCCTCTGAGGGTCTTCTGCTGCAGGATAACGCAGTGTCTGCTGAGATTCGTGCTCTGCTCTCCTCCTATTACAACGACAGGTGAAGTAACAGGAACAGGCCGCCACAAAAACCATCATTTGATGTGTCGAATCTTGCAATCCAGACAGGTTGGATTAAGTTGTTAACTTCCCTGTATGACAAATGCCCCAAAACTTGCTGAATGTGTTCCAGAGCCATTTCCGTGACATGTCCTGGTATCTTTTTCTAGCTACACATGAGGGAAAAAAGTAGCAGGCAGGACCATATTAGTTGACATAAATAAATGAAAATGTTGGAAAGTGATAAAATATAACAGCATATAGACAAACATTTTCCCGCCCCCTCTCTCTAGTTATTGAGACATCTGATGACCTCAGCAGTACTGTGTCGGATATCCTGGCTCGGAGAATGCAGGAATTGGAGCTTCGCAGCCAGCTGGGCACCTCTCCTACCTGGACATCCCTGTTTGAAGAGGAAGCCCACCAAAGCCCTGGCCACCCTCGTCTCTGTACCTCCCGCCTGCCTGGCCACAGCCCACATTCTCCCCACTGTCTGGCCCGCAGCCCCATGAGCCCCCGCCGCTGCCCACAACTGGGCCTGCTGTCCTCAGATGCGAGTCTGACCTCAGACAGTGACAGCTACTGCAGCAGCAGCCCCTGCTCCCACCACCACTGGGCTGAGCCTCCCTCAAACTTCTCCCTTTTGTCATCCTCGTCCTCTTCCCCCTCGCGCCTGAGGCCACGCACTCTGTCGCTAGATGCTAAGCTCAGCACCCTCCGAGGGAGAAGGTATGGTGGAGGAGGGATTAACCAGTGCTCCTGCCAGCCTCCTCCATCCTCACTGCTCACGCCACTCCCAGCCGCCTCATGTTCTCCAAGGTCACCACGCAGCACCCAAACCATCCTCTCCTGCTCCAGCTCCACCTCCAGCACCAGCTCCAGCAACAGTGAAGGGAGCCACAGCCCCGAGTCGTCCGAGGGAGCTCCCTTCTCAAGGCCCTCCCCGGCCCGACGCAGCCTCAGGAACCTCAGGGCCAGACTTGATCCCCGTAACTGGCTCCAAAGTCAGGTATGAACTCTCACCTGATAAACATTCACACTGACACAACATAACTTAACATGAAATAACTAATGCTTTGTTATCATAAACATAACATATATGAAACAAGCTCAGGCAACCTGGCAAACCACAGACCCGGTCCTGAAGCCGTAAAGCTGCCTCTACTCTACTCTCTGCTGGAGAATGGATTATGGGGGCTCCCCTGGAGTACAACTGGAAGATCTTCTAACAAAACGGACACATGACAATCTCTGCAGGCTACACTGTTTTCTGGGTTTGTCACAAACTGGATATGGTCCAAAACCACATGGGAGATGCTCCGCTAGCTTTAGGAAATACCTGTGATGCTACGTGGAGAAAGGGTGATACTAAGAATGAAAACTTTGCCCATTACAGACGACAGAACTTTTTTTTTTCCATTTGCGACCGCTATCCAAAAGCTGCAAAATGGAAATGGCTTATCTCATCCTCTACATCAGCAATAGTTGGCCCCACACGAGACATTCAACAGTTAATTCAAGGTTTTCTGCATTGATGCACTAGCAGTATTTTGACTGCATGTTTCTCCCTGGTGTTTTGCAAGTGATAGTTTTGCATTGTCTGGATGACAAAGGGTAGAGAGCATGTGGCTAACTCCATGTCAGTAAAGGATCACGATCAGTGAGTTTTCAGATAATGGAAGTGGTTCAGTGTTGTGGGGAGGGTTGATGTTTATTGTATTTGCTGTGATATCTATGTCAGTGTACTTATCATCTGATACCTAAACAAAGATTATCTGTAAGTTCTCTTCAAAAAAATACTATGCACATTGTTTTTTATTGCATGATCTGGCTTAAAATTAAGGAGTTGTGTTGTTTGAAATCATTTCAGTGAATGAAAGTTGATGTTAATGAAATTATTGGCATTTACTGTACTGGATGTTACTGTGATCTCTTCAGGTTAAAAAAAAAACTGCTCTCGTTCTCATTTTAATTATTGAGCTGCACACTGATAAGGGGCTTATGGTTATAGTTTGGTAATAGCAAAACAAAACTTACAGTAGAATAAACTAAAATAAACCAAATGCTGCTTATCATTATCCCAAATAAGCCAAATCAAGCCATACTTAAATCTCTCTGACACTACCTTGTCGCGGTATTATAGGAGCCCACTGAGAATAGCGGTACCTGCTTTTTGCAAACTGATTTCAGCCCCAACGAAATGTGAAAGACCCATCAATCAAATATTATGCAATAGAGGAAATATTTATATCAAGTTGTGATGTGGTGGATGTTTTTACTTTCAATGAGTGTTCCTTCAAATGCCAATCATGTAAGAGCAGGCGCACACGGCTTTGTTTACACCGCCACCTGTCTTTCTGTACTGTGTGGCAGTTGCATCGCTGCGGTCAAAACGGGGCAGTTCTGCATGCGAGTGTTTGCCACCTGACAGTGCAGTATAGCCCGTTCTTCCCTGTTTTCTGTCGTTTACTCTCGACTTTAACCTTTTCTCCACTGGGCCTCGGACGGGGGCGACCGTTTGTACTCGATATTAAAACTGTCAAATGCTTGAAAACAGCATTTGTTACTGTAAATTTGTTCTTTTTTTTTTAAGTTAACAAATCAAAGTTTGTCTTTTGTTTAAATGAATTTTACAGCAATGATTTTGTTATTAATGCAGCTATAATGACATGAATATAATTTTAAAAAAAAGGTGATGTGCAGATCCTTAACTTCTGCGATGAATAACATTGAATGTTATAACCTTGCAAGAGTGTCCTTTGTTGGCAGCGGCAGGCTGTATGTTCTGCATGCACACCATCCAACACAAAATGAGAAATGTGGAAGTCTCGTGTTTAAATAATATAACATAATAAAGATAACAAATGCGCTCTCACTTTACAACCGCCTTCATTTGTTCGTTGTATTTGAGTGTATTTCATTACGCCAAACCTTATCCTCTGCTGTTACGCTTCATCAGAAATGTATTAACTTGAAACTTGTAAGTAATAAAATGTATTAAGTGGTTTGCACGATGAAATGCTGCAAAATACTTTACTCAACAGGGTGTTTTATAATTTTCACATAGGCACTATTACAGTCATTAAAGAATACTACTACTACTACTTTCAGCTGCTCCTGTTAGGGGTCGCCACAGGAGATCATCTCATGATGTCCATAAACCTCCTCTTTGGCCTTCCTCTTTTCCTCTTTCCTGGCAGCTCCATATTCAGCATCCTTCTCCCAATATACCCAGCATCTCTCCTCCACACATGTCCAAACCATCTCAATCTTGCCTCTCTTGCTTTGTCTCCAAACCGTCCAACCTGAGCTGTCCCTCTAATATACTTGTTCTTAATCCTGTCCTTCTTCATCACTCCCAATGAAAATCTTAGCATCTTCTACTCTGCCACCTCCAGCTCCGCCTCCTGTCTTTTCATCAGTACCACTGTCTCCAAACCATATAACATAGCTGGTCTCACAACCATCCTGTAAACCTTCTCTTTAACTCTTGCTGGTACCCTTCTGTCCCAAATCACTCCGGACACTGTTCTCCACCCACTCCACCCTGCCTGCACTGTCTTCTTCACCTTTCCTCCACACTCCCTGTTACTTTGTACAGTTGACCCCAAGTATTTTAACTCATCCACCTTCGTCACCTCTACTCCTTGCATCCTCACCATTCCTCTGTCCTCCCTCTCATTCACACATGTATTCCGCCTTGCTCCTACTGACTTTCATTCCTCTTCTCTCCAGTGCATACCTCCACCTCTCCAGGCTCTCCTCAACCTGCACCCTACTCTCGCTACAGATCAGTCATCCGCGAACATCATAGTCCACAGAGACTCCTGTCTGATTTCGTCCGTCAACCTGTCCATCACCACTGCAAACAAGAAAGGGCTCAGAGCCGATCCTTGATTTAATCCCCCCTCCACCTTGAAGTAATTCCTACTGCATACCCCACCACTGTCACACTGCCCTCATACATACCCTGCACCACTCCTACTTACTTCTCTGCTACTCCCGACTTCCTCATACAATACTGCACCTCCTCTCTCGGCACCCTGTCATATGCTTTCTCTAAATCCACAAAGACACAATGTAACTCCTTCTGACCTTCTCTATACTTCTCCATCAACATTCTCAAAGCAAACATCACATCTGTAGTGCTCTTTCATGGCATGAAACCATACTGCTGCTCACCTCTCCTTTTAACCTAGCTTCTGTTACTCTAGCTTCAACACCTCCATGCCTCCACAGGTACATCACCTGAACCAACCGCCTTTCCAGTCTTCATCCTCTTCATAGATGCCCTCACTTCCTCCTTGCTAATCCACTGCACTTCCAGATTCATTATTTCTACATCATCCAACCTTCTCTCTCTTTTTCTTCTTCATCAGCCCTTCAAAGTACTCCTTCCACCTTCTCAACACACTCTCCTCGCTTGTCAACACATTTCCAACTCTGTCCTTCATCGCCCTGATGTGCTGCATGTCATCCTTCCCAGCTCGGCCCCTCTGTCTAGCCAATCGGTACAAGTCCTTTTCTCCTTCCTTAGTGTCCAACCTGTCATAGAACTCACCATACGCCTTTTCCTTTGCCTTCACCACCTCTCTCTTCACTTTACACCGCATCTCCTTGTACTCCTGTCTGCTTTCTTCATCTCTCTGACTATCCCACTTCTCCTTTGCCAACCTCTTCCTCTGTTTACTTTGCTGTGCTTCCTCATTCCACCACCAAGTCTCCTTGTCTACCTTCCTCTGTCCAGATGACACACCAAGTACCTTCCTAGCTGTCTCCCTCACTATTTCTGCAGTGCTTGCCCAGCCATCTGGCAACTCTTCACTACCACCCAGTGTCTGTCTTAACTCCTCCCTGAACTCCACACAACAGTCTTCCTTCTTCAACTTCCACCATTTGATCCTTGGCTCTGCCTTCACTCTCCCTCCTCTTCTTAGTCTCCAAAGTCATCCTACAGACCACCATCTGATGCTGCCTAGCTGTGTTCTCCCCTGACACCACCTTGCAGTCTCCAATCCCTTTCAGATCATGCCTTTTACATAAGATATAGTCCACCTGTGTGCGCTTTTCCTCCACTTTTTTTGTTTTTTTAAAGATTTTTTTTTTTTTTGGTGGCATTTTCTGCCTTTATTAGATAGCGATAGTCAAGAGAGACAGGAAAGGCGGGGGGGGGGGGATGACATGCAGCAAAGGGCCCAGGCCAGATTCGAACTCAGGCCATTGCGGTAAGGACTCAGCCTTATGTGGTATGCGCTCTACTAGGTGAGCCACCGGGGCGCCCCATCCTCCACCCCCCCCCCTTTTCTCCCCAATTGTAGTTGGCTAATTACCCCACTCTTCCGAGTCATCCCGGTTGCTGCTCCACCCCCTCTGCCGATCCGGGGAGGGCTGCAGACTACCACATGCCTCCTCTGATACATGTGGAGTCGCCAGTCGCTTCTTTTCACTTGACAGTGAGGAGTTTCACTAGGGGGACGTAGCGCGTAAGAAACAGGCGCCTTAACTGACCAGAGGAGGAGCTAGTGCAACCAGGACACATACCCACACCTGGCTTCCCACCCGCAGACACAGCTTTTTGTGTCTGTAGGGACGCCCGACCAAGCCGGAGGTAGCACGGGGATTCGATACGGCGATCCCTGTGTTGGTAGGCAACGGAATACACCGCCACGCCACCTGGACGCCCACCTCCTCCACTGTTATACAACACCCCGTGTTCCTCCCTCTTCTTGAAACGTGTGTATTCACCACAGCTATCTCCATCCTTTTCGCAAAACCCACCACCATCTGTCCTTCCACATTCCTCTCCTTGGCACCACACAAACCATAAGGCAGAATATACCGGTCACTTAAACGAGTGTTCTGAGGTCACAGAAATGCTCATCTTACTCTGTGTACACTGTATGGAAGTAGTCTAGGTAGACAGATGGATAGATTAATGTTTTTCTTCTCCTTTGATGTTGCAAGGAACATTTCTCCGAAGTTAAAAAATAAATAAAATAGCTGGCGTTGTGTTAGGTTGGCTACTAAAAGCACCCGAGAATGTAATGAATTATTTTCTCTCTTTTCGCTTCTCGCAGTCGTAATAAATCCCCTCTGAAGACGCCGTCTCACATGGAACACGCACAAAGAAACTCTGAGCGTCTAAATATAGAGGCTACAGAAGCCTGTCTGAGTTACACCCATATAAGTAGGTAAAACAGAGGCTTTGTTTTATTTATTTATTTAGTTTTTATTTTTGAAGTCATACAATTTAATAGTACAAAGCACTGTTACTAACACAGGAGGTAGTTGACACCAAGTCTTCACTGAGCATTGTTGTATGCATAGAGAAATACTATGGCCATATTTACTCATGTAAGGTAGGTCTCAGAGCAGAGCTCAAAGCTTCCTACTCTCTGTTCGCAGTGCTGAGTTATACCATTGTTGTGCCCTTGTTTCTTCACTGAAGTGCTGACAGTATAAAATCATCCATTCAACCATGTTAAACCAAATAAACACATGTTCACAATCACAAATACAGTATATGCTCTATATGGCGCTGACTGATTCACGCCCCACTCGGGCCATTCTACAGACTGTTTGATAAATACATGAATTCTGAAGGGCTGCATAAGTAAAACAATGTCACTTTGTGACATAAAGACCAACGAGGGGATTTCTGCCCTTCTGACCCTCGACCCTGTCCACCAGAGTCAGCAAACATTTCATGCCTGCTTTTGCTATCGCCAACTCCCATACCTTCTCGCTAGCAGCCGCTCCGTGGGTTGGATGCCCGTAGCGCCAACCCCGCCAGAGTCCTCCAGGCAAATGTGGAGAACTTTGCGGGGCAGGTTCCGGCTCTGGTGATGTACGTGGACGCGAGCCGGTTGAGCCGTTTCCCTCCGAAGGTGTTGTAGTGTCCCGGAAGGACCTGGTCAACCTTTGCAGTAGATGTGGCAATTATTAAAACATGAACATTACTGCCATATGTTAAGTGAACTTCAAAATCTTTAGTTATTATACACAAGGAAGCATTGTTTTCATGCACACCAGGATCAGTATGAATCTGAGTCAGTTTGGCTCCTAGTGCATCTATTGACCCGAACCGTTTCAGGATGATCCGATCGGTTCCATTCAGCCAGACAACGTAAACGAATCCAATTAAAAAGTAACTGAACATGTGTGTGAAGTAGTGAGTGCCGCGGTCTGTTTCTTTGTCACCTGTTCACTTTCCACGAGCCCCACCAGTCGCTCACAACTGCCGATGTAGTCACTGACACGGCTGTAGGGCAGCCAGTCGATCATGGCACCGTCATACACCACATCCCCGCTGAAAAGCAACTTGTTGTCACGGTCATGCAGGCAGATGCTGCCCCGAGAGTGACCAGGCATGTGAAGCACCGTCAGTTGCCGGTCACCGAGATTGATTACGTCACCTAAGGAGGAGAGAGAGAGAGAGAGAAATTACCCCCTTAAAATTATTAAAATCAGCCTTGCCCCTTAATCGTAATATTCGGTATCCCAGATGAGACCTTAACTGTAACTCGGAATCAATCGGACATCAGTGCTTTTACGTCACTTCTTGCCTGTCGTAGAATTTTACCAGTTTGAAGATCTCCCAGTCCCCCATCTGTTGCCTCCTGGCTAAAAGACATTATGCCTGTCTGGGGCATCTGGGTAGTGTGGCGGTCTATTCCGTTGCCTACCAACACGGGGATCGCCAATTCAAATCCCTGTGTTACCTCCAGCTTGGTAGGACGTCCCTACAGACACAATTGGCCATGTCTGCAGGTGGGAAGCCGGATGTGGTTATATGTCCTGGTCGCTGTACTAGCTCCTCCCCCGGTCGGTTGGAGCACCTGTTCTGGGGGTAGGGGTAACTGGGGGGAATAGCGTGATCCTCCCATGTGCTATGTCCCCTGGCTATGTCGGGTGAAAAGAAGCGGCTGGTGACTCCACATGTATCGGAGGAGGCATGTGGTAGGTAGTCTGCAGCCCTCCTCGGATTGGCAGAGGGGGTGGAGCAGCAACCGGGATGGCTGGAAAGAGTGGGCCAAGTACAATTGGGGGAAAAAGCAGGAAAAAGCCACAAAAAAAGACATTATGTCAAATTTTCACCCTTTTTTCTCCCCAATTGTACTTGGCCAATTACCCCACTCTTTCGAGCCATCTCGGTCGCTGCTCCACCCCCTCTGCCAATCCGAGGAGGGCTGCAGACTACCACACACCTCCTCCGATACATGTGGAGTCACCAGCCGCTTCTTTTCACCCGACATAGCCAGGGGACATAGCACATGGGAGGATCACGCTATTCCCTCCAGTTACCCCTACCCCCAGAACAGGTGCTCCAACCGACCAGAGGAGGCGCTAGTGCAGTGATCAGGACACACACCCACATCTGGTTTCCCACCCGCAGACACGGCCAATTGTGTCTGTAGGGACGCCCGACCAAGCCAGAGGTAACAGGGATTCGAACCACCGAGCCCTATGTTGGTAGGCAACAGAATAGACTGCTATATTACCCAGATGCCCACGTTATATCTTTTCTTAAACTAGAAAAAAATCAAATTCACGTTGAGGGGATCAATCAAAAGGTTTCACTTCACCCTTTGTGACACATTTTGAGAATCTTGGAAGTACTGCCTGATGGATGAGACTGGAGCCCGCCCTGTGTTGTTATTACTCCGTTTATTTGTATTCGAGGTTTGGCTGAAGGACGGGGCACATGCCCGACCATGGTGAGGACTGAGCAACGTCACTGACGTCTGTATAATTGTAGGTTTATTTACTTATTAAGTCCACGGGGCAGACCTGAGTGTTCTGTGTGTGATGACATGCCTACGTGTGTGCTTTGCTCATGAGCACATCCTGTTGCTTTGAATTGCTATACAGAACATAATGGTATAATTGTGTGTGTGGGGGGGGTAGGTGCGAGGGGGGCATCACTAAGCAGAATTGTCTAATTTTGTTTTATTATCTTCTTTATTCTATTAATATTATTTTCACTAGTTTGAATGGGGTTTTGTTTTGTTATTCCTTCAAAAGGAAATGGAGAACTACTTTACTTCCTGTGAAGTGTTACCGATTCACTCCTTCAATAATAAAAAAAAGGATTTGTAAAATCATTAAAATCAATGACCCACCCCACACTATGTGACATAACTTCAGAGTTATAACTTGTATAACTTGGATCGACTCCATGCAATCTCCCAGACTTGAGCACACACCCCATGTGTGATATGCTACACTTCATTTTCCTTGTGGGGAAAACGCAGTGGAATAGATCATCGCCGAGCCACCTGGAATTACCACTAGATGCAGGGTAGGAAAGAGAGGCTTGGACTGATTTGGGACAATCAGATTGTGTGGCAGATGGTTGCAAATGATACGCTGGGCTATAAGATATTTTATCTGCACTGCAGCAGTGGCTCTGACACAGCAGAACGGGTCCGCGTATTGACTGACGGTGCAGAAATTACTATCAGCAAAGATACGAAAGCGGGCAGCAGATAAAAATAAAAGTTGTCCGTTGCCAAATTAATGGCCAGAAGTTATGACTCAACTGCACCGTTTAATGCTTCTGTGACTATATGGGCAGTTTATTATGTTCTCTAGAGGACCTCCTCTGCTCTTTCCTCTTTAGTAGAGATGGAATATTAAAGTTGTGAGGAGACCGTTTTAATAGCATCCCATCATAAACCATAATATTTTTTTGTTTTCCGGTGGACCCTTTCAAGAACAGATGACTGTCGTTTCTATAGTCCTTTTTATGTGTGCTGCAGATATCTGATACCGTGTGGCCAGATACACCTATAAACCCCTTCATGCTGCGACCTAAAGCATGCATATATCCCCATAGACAAAAAGACTCTTTTTGTCGATGGGGATATATATGCATGGTTTAGGTCGCAGCATGAAGGGGTTTATAGGTCTGGCCACACGTAGACCCATCAATCAGAACTCGGGTTTGTTTATAGTGGATCCGTCTGAGAACATGACTCCCTTCTATGTAGTCCTTTTTGTGTGTAATATAGTGTACACTGCAAACAGAGCTCGACCAAATGAATGGCTGCCCATGTTCAACCTGGTCATCACTTAAAGCAGGTATACAGCCTTCTTGTCTCTATGGACAGATGTGAAAGCAGACCATGATCAGGGTTCATGTACTTTATGTTTCAGTGTGTGTGTGTGTGTGTGTGTGTGTGTGTGTGTGTGTGTGTGTGTAGGATGTTGGTCCTCTTTCACTGTGCAGTATAAGTGTTTCTAATGGAACTGAGCACGTGGAGGCATCCTTTAAATACTGCCTAATTGCATTCATATTGACCAAAGCCTTATCTCACATACGTATTTAGTGACGCAGAGATCCCAGTTACAGAGAAGGCCGATCTGGTCTTAGATCAGAGAGCCACCAAAGTGGCCCATCGCGACTGCACGTTGCACACACCGGGGGGGTAAGATGAAGCCTACCTACCCTCCTGTAGTATATGCGTGGGCTGCACGGCTTTAACCTTGTACTGCCGTGCCCTCCATCCTGGAGCCGGAGCCTGGACTATCTCTCTGTCACTGAGCCAGGTGACCGTCTCGAAGTTGTCTCCGTTGGCCAAGGCTTCGACCTCTGCGCTGTGGACGCCCACCTGTTGGAACTGGTGCAGGCCGCCGGAGTGGTCGAAGTGGGCGTGGGTGGCGATCGCCAGCAGCGGGTTTTTCCTTTGCGGATCCCCGCCGAGCAGCCCCTTCGCGTTGATGTAGTCCGGTAAGCTCCTCAGACCCAAACCCGTGTCTATCACCACGTCCTGGTGCGATCCGCGCAGCAGCCAAATGTTGGCCCGATTTTCAGACTGGTAGAACCGCTCTTGGATCCAGAACATCCCATCGCCGAGAGACTTGTGAGCGTACCAGTCTGTGGCAGACATCCCAATTCATCCGTTTACGAGAATTGAGTGATATGGATATTACGATAAGAGGTTTCTGTTCTTCTTCTTTTTTTGGCAGCTAATAACCGTCCGGTGGTCAGACGCGAGCTTGTTTTCATTGGGCTAAAATGACGGCGACCGTTTCCACACCCTCGTGGGTGGAGCTCACGTAATGACGACGGCCGTTCCGCCCCTTTGTCGGTGGAGCTCACGTTGATTGGCCGAACGGACGCGTTACGCACGCGCAACGCCCGCCGCCATTGGCTGGAAGGGGCGTTCGTCACGTCGGTCGAGGCGTGCCGATTTAAAAGCCCCCTCGGTCGATGGACGGGGATGAAATAAACGTGCAAAGGTTCTCCACACCGGTGCAAACGTGTCCTTATTCTCCAGATACATCTCTTCAGCAGATTGGGCGGGTGGTAAATTCCTCTCTACCAATAAGGTACTCGGCCAGACCGCTGTGACATTACCAATCCATAGATAGATAAACTAGCTGGACGTTGTATGGCGTGTGTGTGTGTGTGTGTGTGTGCGTGTGTGTGTGTGTGTGGGTGGGTGGGTGTGGGGGGGATGTTGGGGGGGGGGGTGCTGATTCATGAAATGCTCAATGAAATGTAACGAATTGCTCAAACACGCTCCACAGGCCTAACAGAGCACAGGGGTTTATTTCTCCTCATAATCCAGACTCAGCGTGTTACCACGTGGTTTGATGCGTAAACGTAACGGGGTGGCGAGGCGTTTTCGGTGAAACATGCTGAAAGGATAGAAATGTGTTGACCTCGCCTTTACATCCACGGGTAACTAACTGATGTCAGATTGATCTTGAATCGTTTATGTGACAGTTTCCAAAAAAAAAAAGTAATACAGGGAAGTGATTTCGTTGGTGGTGACGGACGCGAGAGGTAACTCGGCTTCATGTGAACTGTTTGCAGGAGTTGGGGAGTCTTGCTGCCATGGCTGGCAAGGGCCGTGGTATAGCTGCCTTTTCCTTTAACATCGAGGCTCTGGGCATCACCAGGGGTTTCATGCCAGAAGTCAGGGTGGGGCCTCAACCCTTGTTTCCAGTAAGTATTGATCATATTCATTTTGAATTTTGCTGTCTTGTGGAAAAACTGCTGAAGATTTTTCATTTTGGAGTGGCTCCTGTAAAGGTTGTCAAATATATGTGTATTCTGCATAGAGTCATACTGCAAGATACTGGTTTATGTTCCCCCATCTGTGGCATGCTCCAAAATGTTGAAGCTTTTTTTTGTTGTTTGTTTGTGAATGATGGTTTTGGAGAGAATTCACTTTTTGGCTTGAATCATAATTTGTTAGGTGTGCTTACCCTTAACCACATGTCGTCAGTTTACCAAGGCTGAAGGGCACAAATGAAATAGGCTTGTAATGTTTATCTTTGGCAACTTTTCCACACGCATGCGTGGTTTGTGTGTTCAAGTTGGCACAGGGAAAACAGAGTACCGCCTGATGAAGGGGTTGTGTAGCGCATAACAATTAGTGCCAATAAACTACTGGTTTTTATTCCAAGTGAACAGCCTTATTATATATATTTTTTTAATTAATGATTTAGATTTCATGTCTGTCCTGGGTCCCAATTGAATACTTTTTATTTCCATTTAAAAATGTTTGGGATTTAATGTAAATAGCTGACTCATACAGCTAAAATGCAATGTATTGAAGTGAAGGTAGGAGTCTTCATTTGAAATATACTCCTCACACTGCAGACTGTCAAACATGCTCCATAGCATAACCGGTAGTTGCTCCCAAAAAAAATAGGCACACAAATCTGTTAGTTCACACTAACGATGGAAGTCCCCAAAGTTGAAACCATCAGCTTTTGACTAGACTGCAGTTCTGGATCACCCGTTTTACTCGTGGAGGGGCGATAATTTGTCGGAGAGTTTCACATCACAAATCGTCTTTTCGCAGAACACAGAATTCAAGCCAGTGCCACTAAAGGTTGGTGAAGAAGAGGACTACTTGCTCGCCTTGAAACAAGAAATGAGAGTAACCATGCAACGGCTACCACACAACATCAGACCTCTGGCTGCTAAGGCAGGTGAGGAGATGAGGTGTGCACGGGAAACAGTCTGGACATCAGAAACATGACATCCTATAGCATGTGATGGAAAGACGGTTGGCTGCTACTGCAACACTCAGGGACTTGAGCATTTAAGTCATATGTGGAGATGGAGAGAGAGGCAGGTTTGTATAGCAGCTTATTGGGTTAGCACTACTGCTTCGTCTGGCTAGTAGCTCTTAGAGCTCCATTATTCAGTCAGGGATGAGTGATTGGATCAAGTATGTTTCTATGAGGTAGTAGAGATGGTTTTACCGGTAGGTCTTTCTTGTATTTTCTATTTCACAAAAAAAAAAACTTTGAAAATTGCAACCAACTTGAATGAAATATGTGTATGAAACAACGTTAATGGCAGTGTGCTTCCAGTGACACATCCTGAAGACATTTTAATGCAGCCATACATTTCATCTGATCCTGAGGAACTAGTTGTAACAGGACTACTGGCGAAATTGGCGTGGCGTTCTATTCCATTGCCTACCAACACGGGAATCGGTGGTTTGAATCCCCGTGTTACCTCTGGCTTGGTCGGGGGTCCCTACAGACACAATTGGCCATGTCTGCAGGTGGGAAGCTGGATGTGGGTATGTGTCCTGGTCGCTGCATTAGCACCTCCTCTGGTCGGTTGTGGCATTTGTTCGGGGGGGGGGGGGACTGGGAGGAATAGCGTGATCCTCCCGGGTGCTACGTCTCCCTGGCGAAACTCCTCACTGTCAGGTGAAAAGAAGCGGCTGGAGACTCCATATATATCAGGGAAGCATGTGATAGTCTGCAGCTCTCCCTGGCTTGGCAGAGGGGGTGGAGCAGCGACTGGGATGGCTCAGAAGAGTGGGGTAATTGGCCAGATACAATTGGGGAGAAAAAAAAAGGGGAGGGGGGATCCAAAAACAATTGGCCGTGCCTGTGGATGGGAAGCCGGATGTGGGTATGTGTCCTGGTCGTTGCACTAGCGCCTCCTCTGGTCAGTCGGGGCACCTGTTTGAGGGGCGGGGGGGCTAGCCTGATCCTCCCCCACACTACATCCCCCTGGTGAAACTCCTCACTGTCAGGTGTAAAGAAGCGACTGGCGACTCCACATGTGTCGGAGGAGGCATGTGGTAGTCTGCAGCCCTCCCCGCATCAGCAGAGGGGTTGGAGCAGCGACCGGGACAGCTCGAAAGAGTGGGGTCATTGGCCGGATACAACTGGGGATTAAAAAGGGGGGGGTAGTGCACTGTTGTAGCTAAGAGTATCAAGTTACATGTGGCGGTTCTGGTTTCACTGAAGGTGTGGGTGTGGGGACGCTGGATTGGAGGTCATGTGAAAATGCACTGAAGTAAAAACCTGTTGTTTACACATCAAACAGACGTGGAACGATACAAGGAGCGGTACCTGAGGCAAAGTCAAGTGGAGGATGACGAGTGGACCCCAGGTACATGTGCAGCATATTGTTGTGGAAGTTGAGCGAAATGAGAAATCTGGAGGAAACAAAAAATAATTGGGTTTGTAACGTTTTAGACTGGAACCTCTTCCCAAGAGAACTGATGCCCCAAAAGAAAAAGGCTCGTGTGAAACCAGGTACACAGAATACCAGACTAATGTGATTAAACAATGTGACTCTGCCACTGCAAGAAGAAACACCATAGTGCTTGCGTTTAACAGGAGCAAAGAAGAAAACGGTGAAGATATCCCGCAAAGAGTCAGAGGTGCTGCTCAACAAATTAGATGTGGGTCTTGTCTACCTTTACACTTCAGAATGATGTGGTATTCATAACTATGTATTGTAGTGTTATCTAAAGGAAAAAATGCCTTAGTCTTTATTGACTTGTCAACTATTTATGAGGACGTTGCCGATTTTGATGTTTCCTACCATACTGTATGAGTGCCCTATGATCTGTTATTAAAGGGACAGTTCACCCCAAAATCAAAAGTACATGTTTTTCCTCTTACCTGTAGTGCTGTTCATCCATCTAGATGATTTTGGTGCGAGTTGCCGAGTTTAGGAGATATCGGCTGTGGAGATGTCTGCCTTCTCTCCGATACAACGGAACTGGAGGGCACTCGGCTTGTGTTGCTCAAAGCGCCAAAAAAATACATTTGGAAAAACTCAACAGCAACGTCTCCAGAAATCATGACCCGGTTACTCGAGATAATCCACAGACCTTGTTATGAGCAGTTTTAGGGACTATTTTTAGACCGAAATACACCTATATGAAACTGCTCACAAGGTCTGTGGATTATCTTGAGTAACCGGGTCATGATTTCTGGAAAGAGACATTACTGTTGAGTTTTTCAATTTTTTTCAAAATCCCCCCCCCCCCCGCTTTGAGCAACACAAGCAGAGTGCCATCCAGTCTGTTGTATTTGAGAGAAGACAGGCATCCCTTTAGCCGATATCTCCAAAACTCAGCAACTCACACCAAAATGATCTAGATGGATAGACGGCACTACCGGTAAGAGGAAAAACATTTTTGATTTTGGGGTGAACTGTCCCTTTAACAAGGACTAAATACCATGTTTACCTTAGCAACCCATCAAATACTCTATGGGTAATGTCTATTCAGTCAGGTAATGTATACGTGATCCTCACATTAAACATTATTTCCCCAGGAACTAGAAAAGAAAGGTGACGGAAATGATGAAAAGTCAGACGATGAAAAGGAGAAGAAAACTGGGAATGAGGATGAAGAGGAAGTAGAAGAGGAGGCTTACGACGAAGAGGATTTTGAAGAGGTAAGGTTATATACCTCAAACGTTGATCATTTTGAAGCCCGGTTTTCATGAGTGATTTGTGGGTAAAAACTGTCATCCCATTTTGTCGTGGTTTCATTTTATTCCGTGTAGGACAACGACTACATCGATAGCTACTTTGACAACGGTGAAGATTTCGGTGCAGGGAGCGATGACAATATGGATGGTGAAGCTACGTACTGACACTACTGGGACTACTACCTCAACTATGCAAGCTGACAAACCAATGTGCACTTTGGGATTTTACACAATCCTTAAAACGTGGTATTTTTCTACAAGTTAAACACTGAAGGTGGGGTACGAATGGCCTCTTTGAAAAGGGGTAGCCAATTGTATCGACGATTTCTTGTACCAGTGCAAATGCAATATGGACTCCAGTAAATAAACCATATAAACACTGGTCTCACACTCAAGTCTGAGAATCAATAATTTATTCAAAATAGACTCGTTTTTCCAGCCTGCTATGCATTTCCACAGGTTGAAAGGCACATACTGTCAATAACACATTTTCTCAAAATATTAAGTGGACATAAAAAGGTACTATAAGGTCTAACAGCTCACAGAATTTTTCCTAGAGGTGACTGTGGGACTACTGTGCATTTCCCATTTCCTCACCACGCCTCAATGCAAAGAGGTTCTGCTGTGATTTCATCACAAAAATTGCAGTTCTGGAAATGTGGGTAAAACAAAATATTCAAGCCATCTTAATTCAATTGATGATTTGCAATACTGATACTGTAAGTTAAAGACTAACTTTCAATAGTCTTCAAATAAATTAGTCAGCCTCCCATATCACGAATAAAACAATGGCAGTAATCGTTTAACAAAATTCTTCAGGCAAATCTTTATGGCAAAAATGACTAAAATACTCTCAAGAAAAATACAACTGAGACAAGCTGAGGGAAATGTCTTTAGAAATAGACATCCAGAGAATAAATCTTACGACTACGCTTGTTCCCAGTCTTAATCGTAGAAAAAATACTCTGTTCTCTATGTAAAGTGACTGTACCAGTCATACAGCTTACATGAATGTATAATCAAAAACGGTTCCAATTACACAGGAATACCCACCTCGTCTTTATTGGACCTCTGGGTTAGCAACACGATTACATACAATGCCGTTATGTGTTCTCAAGCTTTCAGTCATTGCAGTCTCTTACTTGATCTGCTCTATGTCCCTGTGGTTCCCCTTTAACTACTATTCCAGTATCGTGTCCAGGGCTTCCCCCTCACCCAGGAAGGTCCGACTCATTGGCCTGCGGCTGCCTGTGAGGCACACTGGGGTAAGTTTGTATAGGAATGCCATGATGGCTGGCGTCAGCTTTTACCAAAACTTCATAGTACAGCAAATAGAACACCGGCGTGACGATACCCACAACCAGCATGATGGCCACGGCTGTCCACCATCTCATGCCCCAGTCTGCTCCATAGTAGGGGTCTTTCCGGGACGCTGGTTTATACTCAACTCCCGCAAGGAGAGGCTGCTGCTGTTGGGCAGTTATGGAGGACACAACCTCATTTAAGCTGCTCCGTGATGGGCCTGTGGACTTAACCAACTGCTCAATGTCCTTGTCCTTTTCCGAAAGGAATCCCTCCACACTGTCAGCGGAGGAAGAGGAGTCTGTAGACGACTCGGAGGGGAGGGAGGTAACTGGAGAAACCTGGGGCAGGCGTCGCCCACTAGAGGGGGAGGCAGATTTGAGATATGTAGTGTTGTGAGTCTCTGTGAGGACACTGAAGCGCCTCACTGGAATCTTTATGGATCGTAGAGCGAAAAAATCCTGCTCGGTCAAGAGGTTGTTGGCCCGCTTGACGTCCGCCACCTAGGAAACGTGCAGAAGAAATGTTATTAACCATGTAAGCCATTTACAAGCATAGACCATTTTCAAAGAGAATCTGTAGCCTGTCAGACATTGTGTTAGCAGTAGTCTAATTAAAAGGGGGAGTGAAAGGTTGCGGTAGGTGTAATGTGAATATGTAGATCAGGTAAAGCCAGGAAGAGGGCTACGTGTTCTGCAGTCATAGTTCAGGTTCAGTTTTAAATTTGGTTTGTCTTTAATCCACTAGCTCTTTGTCAGCGAGATATCCCTAAAGCTGAAAGTGCCCTCCAAATACCACAATTATGATTCCATTAAACTGTCAAGTGCATTTTAAGTAAACTTTTCCAAAGTCACAAAATATAAAATGAGAATTAGCTGCATTACTATAGGATCTGTTTAAGCCAATAAAACCCCTAATTGCAGATTTCAGTCTCCTACACCACGTTCATACTTCCACACCCTTGAAAGTGCACCAGTTGAGATGAGGAAACGGCTGAACATGATTAGATTCTATGCATTTCCTTTTTATTCTACAAATGTTTCCATCGCTCATTTAGTGCATAAACTACCAACCAAAGCAAAAACCACCTCAAGCGAATGCAAAAACTGTTCTGCAGTATTGAGGAAGTTTGATTGAATTTTGCCATGTCCACCCGGCTTTTGTTATGCAACACTTTAAAATGCACATAAAAATACTTTGATAGAAACTTGATAATTGACTCTAAGTTGACCATGTATGGTCAGCAGACATCTTTGAATTTGTTTGGTTTGAATCATCAGTCTCAAACTGATCAAAATTGTCTAAACAGCTATGTTAAACTGATTTCCTCAATCTATTGGATCTTAAATTAAGAACTAGAATGGCAAAAAAATATGCTGCAGGTGTGGCCTTACCCATTAGCAAGAACACTTGTTTACATTGGACTTTAACATCTGCATCTAGGTGTTTTGATTTTTGTGCAACTTCTGCTCATTGTCGACTGGAAAAAAAAATCTGCATTGCCAATATGGTCTGGATCGCATTAACATTTTACTGCAATGGCCTGTCCACACTAGTCTGATACAACGACGTGAAGCTATTAATCAAAATACCAATCTCTGCTGTTTACAGAGCAGAAGTAAAGCCATTTTTATTTTGCCATTGTACAGGTTACGATGAATTGTTTTTTTCTGCATTTAACCCATCCTATTGTATAGGAGCAGTGGGCAGCTGCAGCGCCCAGGGAACAACTCCAGTTCTTCTTTCCATTGCCTTGGTCAGGGGCACAGACAGGAGTATTAACCCTAACATGTATGTTTTTTTGATGGTGGGAGGAAACCAGGGCACCCGGAGGAAACCCACACAGACACAGGGAGAACATGCAAACTCCACACAGAAAGGGCCAGGGACGGCCTGGGGTTCGAACCCAGGACATTCTTGGTGTAAGGCAACAGTACTAACCACTAAGCCACTGTGTCGTTTTGTAGCTTAGGGGGGGAAAAGGCTACTTTGACATAGTTAGGAGGAAGAGTATGAGTGTACAACACACTTAGGTCTGAGGGCAGACATACTGAGCAATGGTACTGTAGGGCGATACTGTTCAGGGTGTCCCCCTCCTGGATATCTCTGGCCAGATAGACAATATCATCCATCCTCTCTTTGGAAGTGCTCCTCCGCAATCGCTCTCTGCCTCTGGGCCGAAGCTCATAACTCTCTCCATCCTCCTCTGACAGATCATTCTCGGAGCCATTGTTTCCAAACAGGTAGGCATATCCACCAGTGGCAGGCTGTGCTGTGGTGGCTGACTGAAAACCATAGTGCTGGCTTCTACTGGCCATCGTCTCTTCACTCTGGCAGGTAGAGCAGAAAAAGGATAATTTAGTTAACACACACACACACACGTGTGCAAACACACATAAACACACACACCTCTTGCCTTTTTTACTCCCAGAGAAACTTAAATCTGGTATCTGCAACAACAAAAAAATTGCTATTTTATCCATCTGGACTATGGAGTCAGGTTACATAATGCTAACTGGCATCTTCACCAAGGCCGGAGATACATTCCGATCTCTGTATAACACTGCTGAAATGTTTGACTGAGTAGGATGAACACGGGCGCAGCAGCAAAACACATTGTGTTGGCAAAAACTTCAGCAGGGAAAAAAAAAAAGACTGAAAAGTGATGGTGATGTGGCGATGATTATGTTGGGACAGACAATGTTACTGTAGAACAATGTTCACATACGGTTTGATAAAATGTGTAATACTTTAGACTGCCTGTATTAGTTTTAAGCCACGTATCATTTTTACAAGGACAGTAACTGTTTACTGCTGAGCTGACAGCACATGAGCCACAACAGCTACTACATCTTTCATTTGTAGTCTTGAGAAAATCTGTTGCAATAGGTCAATTCCCCATTGCCTCATACATCCAAATAAACCAGAACATCCTTCTATTGTGACACTGTCTGCCGAACAGAATCGCCACATCATCACGTTTCAAATGGATTAAGTAAAAACTTATTGAGAGAAACTGCGAATTGCAGCTGTTACTCTAAACTGCCCTGAAACAACACCGGCGGATGGTCAGAGGTCCATAAGTGGTTCCCATGTTCTCAGAAAGATATCCCCCTTGTTATTCTAGGTTAAGTACACTGAGAGAGCCATGAAACCGGAGTCAAATTCCATGTATGTACAAACCTACTTGGCCAATAAACATGATTCTGATCTTTTAAGGCATAAGTGCACTGTGCCAGTTGTCATGTTTTGTTCAGAATTTGTTTGAACAATTTGAATGTTGGAGGTCTGTGGTTGTTCTAGTCATACAAGATGCATTTCTTTGCTATATATATTATGCCAGTCCTCTTTGCAGTTAAGGGGTCTAGTGTCCTGTCCAGTTCCCTACCAAAGAGGTCCCATATTGGTGTAATGTCCAACGGAATTTCCAAAACCTTGGCATCCTGTGCATAAATTTATATTTCTGTTCAATTATTTTTTTACAAGGCAATAAAGACGTTTCGACATATAATGTCCCACTGTTCATTACTAAATTCACATCCCAAATCTTTTTGCCATACATTCTCAAGTGGGGTCAAGGAAGAATTATGATGGTCAACAGAGCACTATAACCCTAAATTTTCCCTTTCAATGATGTGGAGCTCTCTATAATCTCCTCTATACTTGACAGCCCCAGAGATAGCTGTCCTTCCCCTTCCAGAATTAGTAGTTCAGTGATGAATTTGTAGGTATAAAAATCCTGTTTTGGAATTTTCAACTCTGATCTTAAACCCGAGAAAGATTTAAGGGAACCTTCACCAAACAAGTGTTGAGATTGGAGATTGATGTATACCATATTCTTTCCACTTTGTGAACAGGAACTTTCCAATTGAGGGTGGCAGGTCTGGATTGGAGGATAGAGGATCTAACAGAGATTCTGATGGAGGACCCACAAAACTTCTTTACATCTTGCCAAGCCCAAAGAATGTTGTGAATTACATAGGTTCTTGATACTGAATGTAGTACATTTATGTTATTAAAAATGGTGGAGAGAACCGAGAGGTAGCAAAGCCAAGTTCTTCAATATATGTCCAGTAAGCAGTTCTGTGTTTTTGTACCTAACTAACCAATACCTTTGTCTGGGCAGTCCAGTAGTACAACTGGAGGTCTGGGAGTCACA
Organism: Lampris incognitus; assembly: GCF_029633865.1. Taxonomy (NCBI): domain Eukaryota; kingdom Metazoa; phylum Chordata; class Actinopteri; order Lampriformes; family Lampridae; genus Lampris; species Lampris incognitus. The sequence continues at coordinate 139,456,075 of NC_079211.1, read as the reverse complement.
GTCCACCTTTCTCTTCAGACTTTATGTTAAAGTTTTAAAAGCTATTCTGCGTGAGTTCTTCCAGACAAAGGAGCTAATGAGTTTGTTTATGGATTTAAAAACGTGCTTTGTCTAAATAACAAGACAGTACTGAAATAGATAGCTATACATTAATTTGGCTCATACTTTTTTGATATGGCATGATACTTCAAATTGGCCCACACAAACTTGGAAGACTGCTTGCCAAAGTTAAAAATACTCTCATCATCTCGTTGCAAGTGGACATATGGCCACATGAAAAAAAAAAACTGAAAATGGCAACCAGTATTTTTTTTTAAATTTATTTGTTAATTTTGCGAATGCTCTCAGTATTAAAAGTGCAGTTTATCAGCTAACTTGCAGGTGTCACCTCAGTTAGATAGCTTCTGGCTTTTCTCTTAAATCCCTGTACGACCGCCATGTACAATTTTATTCGAGAAACTGCACTTGTTGTGTGAGGCACTTGACAGCTGATCTGCCTCGTTGTGCTAATTGCGAGGTGTCAAACAGGTTCGGCGAACTAGAAACCTTGGAGTTCATCTCACCAGCAATCATGCACATGTTCAGCTGAGCTAGATAAGAAAATACCTCGACGACTCTGCCCAAAGATCGAGTAAATACACGCTAAACCCGAGAACGGTCAAGGTCTTCAGTTCAGCTTCTGCGTGGAGTCGTGACGACGACCAATTTCTATTTTCCTTTAACGCCAGTTGATAACTGCCAGAGCCAAATGCTACATGTTGGATATCCTGTGCCATTCTCTGGCATGTCGTAGAGCATAAAAAGCAACCCGGGCTTCTAAAAACTATGGAAAAGCGTCAGGTTTCCCAGCTGGTTAGTCAACAGCTAGCCATCTATCCGAATAGCACCAGCGTTTCACAAATGTGCACATACCACCTTCGTTATCCAGTGTAAAACCCACCAACCAACGTCAAAGAATAATTCGAGTTATTTTTTAATGTGTCTGTTCGGTAAGAGCCAATATATCGCCTGCTACAGTTACACCTGGCACTCCCGCAACTCCCAAGCTTCCCATCTATGGCCCGGCTAACGAAGGAAACAGTTAATGTTAAGGAGGAATATCTGCCAGTTTCCATTGTTTCAAACAAGCTAACAAACCAGCTGCTGCAACGACTTGCCCGGTACGTCTCATCTGGCCCGGTGCGTCTCATCTGAGCAACAACAACCTGGGTTGTTGCTACACTAGGCTAAACGTTAGCTTGCCTGTCCGCTCTAGGCAGCGGCGGCTAGGAAAACGTTATAAAGAAACATTACTATCGGTGTTTAAAGTTAATGGATGGTACAGTTGAGTAGGTCAGCATACAACATGCATTAATTGTTGTTTTTACCTGTGAAGACAAAATAGCATTCACTCGTCCTGAATATTGTCCATTTTCCCTCGGGCTTACCTTGACGTTAGCCACTACCTGCTAGTTACTGACGGTTTCGACTGATTAGCCACCGCTCAAGCCACGTCAACAGAAAGTCAACGTCATGACGTAGGCATTCCGTCCCGTGTAGAAATCAAAGGGCGTTTTGGTCACTAGATGGCGCCCAAACGCCGAACATGATTAGGAACAGGAGTCCAAGGGGACCCAGCGCAACACATTTGACAATACACACACGCCAAGCCGGCAGCAGCACGGCTCATCGCATGTATAGGTTTGACGTAGGGCTGGGCAGGTTTAGGTCTGCATGATAAATGGTTAAATCAATACAAATATATACAGTTTAAGACTCACTTATACCATTGCGCATAACTTTTAGTAGGCCTTGCTTGAAACCAGGAGACACTGCAGCTACATCTAGACAGTATTTAGCAAAATTGACAAATTTATCTTTTGGTCGTGATTACAACCACCACCACCACCACCACAACAACCACCACCACAACAAAGCCTGTCTGTTACTTCGACAACAGCCTATGCCTTGTTGCATCGCGGGGTGGTGCTGCCCGTCAGCGCACACCGAGCCCTCTTCTCGGAGGCAAATGCGATTAACACATCTTGTGTCAAAGCTAGACCGAGAGCCGAAGTCCCCCAGCAAACCAGCCTTTAAATGTATATCCCTCTCTCAGAGGACGGTTAGCGGCGTGCTAGCAAACCACGTGTGGCCGCACGACAGCGGAGCTGCGCGTAAAAGGCTTGAAGAAGTTTCCCGCTACGCAGACGCGCTTCACGGGGGGGAGGGGAGGGGAGGGGGGGGGCGCCGAGTCTGTTATTCCTCCCCAGACCAGTCCCGTTATATGACGTAGACCCATGTTGTTCACCGGGAACCTCAAGCTGCCAGAGGACTACTGCTAGCCGATGTCCAAAGGCTATGTTTTAAAAAAAAAGAAAGAAAAGAAAGCCAACAAACGACGGTGCATTTTTGGCCTTTTTTTTGGATGTTGTCTGGGAAGAGAAGCGGTTGAGGACGTCGCAGCGCGTATCCATGATATTCTCAGCGACAGAGGACTTCGTGTAATTCATCTTGGACGAGAGGGACCGAGCAAGGTGTCAGGTAAGTTACAGCCGAAGTGTTTCTATAAGCAGGTGTTTTATTTTATTCTATCTTATCGTCCGTCTCGTCAGAGCGATGGCAAGTTTGCAACAAAA